>NW_027287051.1:0-139867 GCF_022747635.1 Hetaerina americana | reverse complement strand
AATATCAATTCGTTATGTCATTTTTTGAGAACTTAGGAATAAAATGTCGCTGGATCGTGGAGGAAATCTTACTATCAAGTTAAGTTCAATCAGTTGTTGTTCCTTTATGGTCAATTATATCATTCAGATTCCATCGCCTTAATGAAACTATAATAATACCTCTGTACCTATTTTTACAAGCATTAAATGTTTGAGGTCCACTTATTAAACGAGGAAAATTTACAAACATAATACGGTCGGATTTAATTAATGAGCGGGTACTACCGTTCTAACAACAAGCTAATGAACGTTTTCACAAAATTACGCGTCGTTCCACACTTAAAAATACTCTGTCCTCACACGCACCCTTATAGATACTACACAGTATGATACTTATCTCACTTCAACCTCCAAACACTCGCTAATTGAAACTATTGCTGAATCACGCATTTGAGACCTGCCTTTATTGAGCATCGCATCAGTCAATCATTTGATTAACTATTTTGTGCTTTGCGAACATATTCATAAAACGTCAATTACAATTCACTGGAGCTTTCTTTAAATTCATTCATTCGCTGAAAATTTATATCTAAGTCACGGAAGGTTTAACGATAAATATATTGTCACAATAACATTACCTAAGGAAGAAAATTGCGAAAACTTCGAATTACATCTGGCGAATTAATGGCTCAAAGTTAACGGGATTATACGCAACCTATGACCAAAATAGACTAGACGTAATTAAAATAAAAATTGAATAATCCCCATAATTTCCAACCGATCATCACAGTTTTGGATAGAGATTCGTGCGTTTTATTAGATCTAAGTTTTGACGACCCGAAACAGTTTTGCGTGCGAGAACGCAAGAGGGAAAATGTTTACGTAGAACAAACATTCTTTCCTTAATTCTTAGCCTCGGGAAACACGGTGATCTCCCCCCCGCACAAAACACACCCTCCTCGGGCACACACAGCCAGGTCACGCACGAAGGACCGAGCCCCGCGAGAGCGGATAACTTTTCTCGTTATCGACACCGCATGAGCTTTATAGACACACAAAAGGGACCGACCTCAAATGACTGTTATGGAAACTTTTTTTCTCCAGCTTTCCAAGAAAAACGCGCAACCGAAGCAGCTAGGAGGGCGGAAGGGGGAGATGGAGCGCTCAAACGCCGACAACCCCCCCACCCCAGAATGCACAGATGTTCGAACTCCATTTAGTTATTAAGGGCTAAGTCCACAAAAATTACTCGGCAAACTTCTGGATTAGTGGGCACGGTGGAGGCGCAGTTTGGGAAGCGATCGAGAGAGTGAGGGAGGGAAGGGCCTCTCTCTCTCCCCTCTTTAGGGCTCCTCTGGGCCTCGCATCGGAGGGAGGAAGACGCCGGGGGAGGGAGAAAATTAGGCTGTCTCCATCTCTCCTCTCCTCCCCCCAACCCCCTCCCCCGGCTCCCTCACACACGACCACAGGAACCCACACACCCCTTCCCCATGCATATAACCTATAAGACTGCTCTCGTAAAGCCATCAAAAAAGCCCTGGCCTTCCCCCCCACCCTTCCCCTCCTCCGCCCCACAGAACCACCCAGGGGCCTCCCCCCTCCCTTAATCTCCATCCTCAACCCACCCCCTCTCCCCCCCTTCGGCCCCGGCACCGTAATTTGAAAGTTAACAATTCAATCGCTCTCTCTGGGCGAACGGTTTGAGGGGGCAGTCGGGAGGGTAGGGGGGAAGGGACGGACGGCATGCCAGGCCTTAACGCAGTGCTTGGGTGGTCGAGGGAGAGCGAAATAGAGAGAGAGAAAGAAAGCCGGCATTTTGTGTGGGTTTGGGTGGGGGAGGGCGTGGGCAAGGTGGGCAGGTATGGAAAGGGTTGGGGGGGGTTTATTACATGGGGGGCGGGCAGGAATGGAGGGGAGGTTGGCACATGGGGGTGGGTGCCCTTCCCCCTTTTCTCTTTTACGGGGCGAAGCGGAGGGAGCGGGAGGCAGCCACCGCACACACCACTCACCCACCCCCCATACTGCCCACTTCTTACGGCCGTCCTCGGAGTCCCTGAACCTCCTTCAGCAGGGCGAAGAGCACCAAAAGGAAGAGGGGAAAGCACACACACACAGGTATTTAAATACATGCATGCACACACAAACACCACATGGTGCTCCCCCCCACCCTCCATTCGCGAGCCAAATGAAATGCCAGTGTGCGGGCAGCCGAGGTGGGGAGCGCGATATGGCGGTGTGCCGGTGTTCTGGCCGCGTGGCGATGGGAACACCTCCGTTTCCACACAACACAAACCCTCCCGACGTAACCTGCAATTTCCCCTGCTCACACCGTCCGCGAACGAAATGCAATCCGTTTTATATTTTATCATGCGGAGATTTATCAGTTCATATGTTTTCCCCACTGTCAAGAGAGTCACGATGGGTCAAGTGCGAACACACATGACCAGCTGCCCACGAAGGCCGGCTACACAAATAAGCGAACCGGTCGATTAAGTAGTGAGTCAAAGCTTAGAATAATGCGATATAGTTTTACCATGAAAAATGATACCACTTATCATTGGGTGGCAACCAGTTATTGACTCGAGGATCTGTTGGAGAGGCGGGTGTAAAGCTCAGCTGGTACTAAAGCCAACGGCGTGTGAAATTCAAACAGCAGGGCAAGGGGTAGTTTCCGAGTTCCTTTCCCTGTGCCGCCCGTGGATTCCGGGAAGGTCTGGGACCCGAAAAACCACACAGCTCGGGTGAAGCAGAGGGTTCCCTTAGGCGTACCCGAGAATCGATCCCTGGCTCTCCGGTTGGAGTCCAACGCTCTTGCCACTGGCTTACCGCGGCCCTTTCATTGGGTTACACATTCAAGTATATTATAACAAAAGCAAAAGTAAAGACGTGCTTTGTTGTCTTCGCATCGGGTCGGGTTTTAACGTAATAAAGAATCACATTAATTAAATAAATAACTTAAATTAATGAAAACAACATAAAATAAAGTAATAAGTGGAACATCTGTTCGGTGCGTGAAAATAAAACTGATAATGCAGACACTATTATGACTTTGACGTGTGTTCTTCTCTCACAGTGCGGTTCTTGGGCGCATTTTAGGGTGGCAAAGACATGGAACCGAAAACGATAGAGATTGTAATAGGAGGTTGAATAAAAATGCAAAGAAAGTGGCGGTAGAATAAGCAAAAGCGCAATCGGCGATGAAGCGCATGCGATTAACTGAAAAAAAATAAAGAACCAGAGAAATAACTTCAAAATGGAGAAAGCCCGAGAGAGAGATAGAGCATTAAAAATTCACAAAAACGGATTAGAAATTATCATTGAGTGGTTCTCGGTGCCGCCGATAAAATTAAAGATAGGCAGAAAGACTGTTTTGCCACGTTCCTAAAACAGGAAACTAAAGAGTAGCACTGGAAGAGTGTGGCAAATGAAGAGGTAATACAAGGGGTTGGTAGAGATGAAGTAATAGGGACTCAAGGGGGAATGAGAAATGGGGGTTCGGTTGGCACATGGTAAAATGTGTTTGCAAGAGGAGGACTTGCAAAAAGTGGGAAAGCTTAAAGACTTGGGATCAAGGGTGGCTACAGATGGAAGATTGAATAAAGGACTACACCACAGAGAGAAATCGAGTTGGAGCAACTGGGAGACAGCATCAAGGGTATGCGGTGAGAGGATCAGTGGAACAATCAAGGGAAACGCGAGCAAGTTTGTCGTCAGACCAATGTATGGAGAGGAGACGCGACAGGTATGAGAAAGAAGTGTATGAGAAGACTGGGATATGATACAAAAGATCATGTTAAGATAGATGTGCGTAGTAATTAGGCATGACAGAATTAGAAACGTGATAGGTGCATTATTAGGAAAGAAATGCGTGGGAGGAGACTGAAAAAGGATGGAATTTCAATGAGAAGTGAGGAAAACTACGAGGGAGATAGAGATATGCCAAAAGAGAAAGGTAATATTAGAGAAGTGAGTTGAAGGGGAGAAAGGCGAAGAGTGGAAGGTGGTTGAATGGCCTGAGGGAAGGGAATGTTGTGTCGCCGGGAGATGCAGAGGAGAGAGTGGATTCGAGGAGGTTGATACGATCCAGCGACGTCACACGAGGGCGGGAGACGCTGCGCAAGAATCTAATAATGCTCTAACCCAACATCTAATGGAGCGTGGGTTTAGCGAAAATCTCCACTAACGATTGACTATTCCAAGGAGGAGTACCCCTCAGCAAACAAGACAATGTCCGCAACCCAATTCCCCGCATTTATTCTACAATATAGCTACTATGAAGTCATCCGCCCTCCCACTGAAGGAGCGATTGCAGGGCTATCTCGATGCCTTATAAAGCAAGACGATACTGGAGGAGCGATTTTTTACATTCATTGCATCATGTATCTTGACGAAAATAAAAACATTTAAAACTGAAACTGGAGCGGTGACCATTCCCTTCGTCGTTCCTTCCCCGTGCCTACGTTCTAGCCTACGACCACACTAGAGACGCCCAGTCTTACTCTTCACCTCTCCTGACGTCCCGTGCCGTCTATGAGTCTGTCGATTGCGCCTACGACCACACCAGAGACGCCCGGTCTTTCCCTCCACCTCTCCCGACGTCCCGTGCCGTCTATGAGTCTGTCGGTTGAGCCTACGATCACACCAGAGACGCCCGGTCTTTCCCTCCACCTCTCCTGACGTCCCGTGCCGTCTATGAGTCTGTCGATTGCGCCTACGACCACACCAGAGACGCCCGGTCTTTCCCTCCACCTCTCCCGACGTCCCGTGCCGTCTATGAGTCTGTCGGTTGAGCCTACGATCACACCAGAGACGCCCGGTCTTTCCCTCCACCTCTCCTGATGTCCCGTGCCGTCTATGAGTCTGTCGATTGCGCCTACGACCACACCAGAGACGCCCGGTCTTTCCCTCCACCTCTCCTGATGTCCCGTGCCGTCTATGAGTCTGTCGGTTGAGCCTACGATCACACCAGAGACGCCCGGTCTTTCCCTCCACCTCTCCTGATGTCCCGTGCCGTCTATGAGTCTGTCGGTTGAGCCTACGATCACACCAGAGACGCCGAGTCTTTCCCTCCACCTCTCCCGACGTCCCGTGCCGCCTGTGTGTCTGTCGGTTGAGCCTACGATCACACCCGAGACGTCCTACACCCGTAGGTGCTCGCTCGTCCTTATTCCCTGGTGCCTGACCCCCATAACTTGAAAAGGGTTAAATAAAAACTAATAAAAACCGAACAATACTCATTCTGTGCTACGCTCCCACCAATGATGTCGCGCCCCCCAGCCACGCGACACTAATGGAAATAGTTTAGCAGTATGTTCACTGTAGGAGGAGTGCTCATTCTAATTTCAACCGTCTCATTTGTCATGTGTATGATCAATGGTGGAGGAGAATGGGAGGATTTTTTGCAATGCGCCTGCTGTTTTGAATGGAAACAAGCCTTAGATAACCGGAGTGCATTGTGTCGCGACGTTCTCCCAAGCCCCATAATCTCAAAGTCAACTCTTTAACCGCGTTGCAACATAATCCAGCATTTGAAGTTAGCTTTTTATTTCGCTGGGAATATTCCCGACCTTTTCATTCTTTTCCATTCAGTACTGGTGCCCAAACTACTATATTTTACACTATTACCAGTTGCGACGGCGAAGCGAAAACTAGCGTGCAGACTCGATTCCAGCGAAATATTATTAACAACAGTTTCTTAAAGCAGAGTAAAAACTCAATAGTGTAGACATCAACATTTTCTTGAGATGAATGTTACGCGTGGGCTCATTTTCCTTAGGGAAGTTATTTCTTTCGCCCTACATAAAAAATAATTGAATCCCGGTCGAGGTGAATGATTTTTACTCAATGGAATTGTTGCATTGTAATGCACATTAACCGGATGACTCTCGCGGCATCTCCCGCAGTTTCTCGGAATATATGAAATTAATGTTGACGCGGCGTTTCATTTCCGCGCGGGGGGGGAGGGAGGAGGGCTTCAGGTGAATGGCTCGGGAATTCCGGCGCTAATGGCAGACGGCCTTCCGTGAGAACACAGCTTCCGAATTCCGCACGGAACATTTGGATGAATCATGAAACCAGGCTACCTCTGTCACGCCGATAGTATTGCATCTTTGGCTCTAATTAGAAGATAATATATCGAGAGAATAAATCGCAGTAATGGTTTTCACGACTGTTTTTCACGCATTTTTTCAGAACTGGTATTCATTGAATAGGCAGGAAAATTGATTTTCGGGTATTCCATCAACTGATGACATACTACATACTCGTATATTTCAATACGGAAGTGATACAGCAGGCATAGTTTCATAATAAGACCTCACACTGTGTAGGCGGGAATCGAATTCGGATTGACCGGCCAACTGAACACTACTGCTCGAACGAAAGAATTTCCTTCTCACTGTCCTTCGCTTCGCCGGATGTGGTTGATTCCTCTGTGAAGTCTTTACCGTGGCTGCGGGCAAACTGATTTTGCTCTCTCGAAAAAGAAGGCAAAAAAATTATGCCCCAATTTATATTCCGTTACGCAATAATGCCGTGGCCCTTATTGTGTATCGTATGTGGCGCCGCGCCACATTGGACCAACTTAGTCATACGAAATATTAGAAATAATTAGCCATTACGCCGTGGCAATGTCTTACGTTACTCTAAAATCACAAGATGTTCACCAGAACTTTTTATGTGGACATTTACCTACTGATTTCAATTTTTCGTGCTATGCGTTAAACATTTAGTTATTATATACAGTGATTACCTGCGCTTTAGACTTTCAGGCTTCACTTCGTGGAATTGTCTGGTGCCCATATTAAATTAGTTCGTTATTTTCCGCGGAATTAATTTTAAAATAAAGTCTGTGGAAAAATACAAACTCCTTTAATATGGACATATATTATTCATGCGTTTTTTTTTACCGAATCACGGCTCGGAAAACTCTGTATCATGGCACGAGTGGGGCTTTGTGCAAGGTTTGTATTAAAAGTATCGGTAACAATTTTTTCCTGTAGTGTATGCATGAAGTGCTGAATTTAGACCATCGGTTAAGTGTGATGTGCATGATTGCAAATAGCATTGGTATCATACTATACACTTTCAGGATTCATTTCGTGGAATCGTTTGATGTCCATATTAAAAGAGTTCTTAATTTTCCACGGGCTTTATTGATTGGATGGCATTGCGCCCACCATTATCACTGAAAATTTGGCGATGCGAAAGATCTGCGCTAAACTCGTCCTCCCGAAGGTCTTGACGGACGACCCAGAGAAGTATCGAGTGCCTGCTGGTGAATACCTTCTGAAACGGTATCGTGACGACTCCCCAACCCCCTTAGAGTCCCGACTTGGCACCAACAGAAGTGCAATTCTCCTTAAGTGCCGTCAAAGAAACTTGCGCGCGTACCCATAAGGACCTTCTGGAAGGGGATCGAGATGGTGCGGGGGCTAACGTACTGGCTTCCCACCCAGAGGGCCCGGGTTCAAATCCCGGCGGTGTTGAATATTTTTCAGAGGTATCTCGATCCCTACTTGAGATGCTTTGTGGAGGGCACTTTGAGTGAGTACGCCGTCCGTCGGATGGGACGTTAAGCTGTTGACCCCTTGGGGCCTTTCGTAAAGAGTAGGCTAATGCCGACGCCTTTTGTTTCTCTCCACCCTTCATCCTTTCCTGTCCATCCCCTATGGCGCGAATGACCTCAGCTGTCGGTCGCCTCCCCTAAATACTAATACTACTACCTTCTGGAATCCGCCTCCCAGGGAGCCTTTGGGTCGTGGAAAAGCCGATCTGGCAATAGAGTGGTCACACGGTCTTAAGGGATGTACTTAGAAGAATTTTGAGGCATCGTGGCAGAATCTGAAATAAATCTATTTTTCCGAAACTTTTCCCGATACTTTTTATACGAACCATGTAAGCTCAGTCTTGACGTCCCCGAGTCCATCATCTTCCTCCTCCACTCGCCTCGTCCCTGATCCGATCCCTTCCGACGCCGCCCCCACCACCCTCACACCCGCCTCGACGCGGGACAACCTGCCATTCATTGGGTCAGGACGAGTACGCACGCGGCGCGCCAAGTTCCGCAGTTCACTCCTCGGGGATGATCGCCGCACCCTGAGGCGTGGAGCGAATATCGCTTCAATTGGGCTTCATTTTCTGACATTGTTCAGATTCCCCAACATTGCTCCGCCCTCCCCTTCATGAAACAACACGTTTTGTCGGAGGGCGCCCACGTAATCTCAGCGGTAAAGCGGCTTTCCTTCAGCGACGGTAAAATAAAAAAAATCGGCGTTTGCTCTCTAATATTTAACCAAAACAAACATATTTCGTGTTCATGATCAAATTTGGACGAATTTGAGCGACGTATGATGGAATGGTCCAAGAGAAATGTTATCTTTCGCTGGTTATGCCTCATTTAGAATATGCTTCTAGTATAAATGGGATCCTCACAAAGTTGGATTGATCGCCGAATTGGATCAACTGCAGCGCTGAGGAGCTATATTTGTAAAAGGTTGCGATAAACTTAGTAATATATCCAAAATGTTAGAGCAGTTGGGCTGGGAATCACTCACGGAGCGAAGGTTGAATTACAGATTAAATCTCTTACATACATTGGAAGGACGTTTCTTTGACTGTGATATTGAAAATTCATTATTACCTGCATCGTACTACGGTAGGCGAGTTCTTGTCAATGACATTAGAGAGATTAAGTGCAGAACAGATAGATTTAAGATGCCATTATTACCAAGAGTGATAAGGGATCAGAATAACATGCCCGGCCGCGGTAGGGTCATATTCGGGTCAAAATTAGTCTGGTGTGTATTCACTCCCTGCCTCACACCCTAGAGGTGACTTGCAGGGTAATAAAATATCTAAAATATATTGTTTTGAAACCGAGTTTCACACGTTATCATCCGATTGCTGGTCAAAATTTACCATCTTCTGTATCGAACGATTCATGAGCCAATATTTAAGCAATATTTTCCACACTTGAGATATGAGTATAAGCCAACTGCGGGGAAATCTGTTCTTAATACATGAATGAATAGCAAGATTATATCGTAAGAGTTAGAATTCAGAAATGCTATCGCATTTAAGTAACCTTTTTCTCCCTCATGCTTGCTTGCTTTCCATGTATAGTCCTTGCTTGAGTTCGGAAAAAACTCGCCCTTAGATTTGCATCATTGCTTGCGACTATAAATTGGACTCCCGAAGACATGGTTCTCCTTAAGATGAAGATAGCTGACGTCACTACTCTCTATTAGAATTAACCTCAAAATAATTTAATGCTTGCTGACAAATCTAACAAACCTCCCTCACCTTTAAAATACTAAATTTGTATGCACATTGCACTCAGCCATCGTAATGGCATTCTCAGTAGCTGAGGACTGCGTATTTTTTTTGTAATTTTGTATACACATAGAGCTGGCCAGGAACGTTCAAATTATGCAACAGGATATAATACTTATTTCATTTAAACCTAAATTGCAGACATAAGAGCAGTTTTTAAGGTGTCAATCCTATAGCCAATATTGATCTTTTAGAACTCTGTAAATATATTTCCGTCGACTAGGTGACCATCATCGAGAGTGAGAATTCGACAGTGGGGATGACAACAGGTGCAGAGTACTACCCGCGGTCAATTGACCACAAGCAGTGCTTCGTTACTCATGGTGGAACGTTTCATCCTCGAACAATTCCACAGCGTTACGCCTGAAACGATTAATTATTCCCTGCCTCGTTTGGATTTCTCCCAACAATCCTCTCTCCTGCCCCACCATGCTTAGCACTCGTTGATTTTCCTCACGGTCCATTTCACCTCTTCCATCTTTTTTCACACCCACATTTCAACGGGCCTCTAATATTCAACGAACAAGTTTCCGAGACGTACAAAGCAACGCTGTAAAGCAAAGCTATTACCTATCTTTTTTTTTAATCTTTACTCAACGCCTCTGTCATCAACTCCCTCCTGGTAAGATCTTAACATAACCCTCCTTGTGCTCATGCTACTTTGACCACGTTCGTCCAAAACAATTCCCAGATACGTAAGCTGTTCCAAATGCTTTAGTTTATGGACTGCCATTTAAAGATATTCAACAGATTCAGGCGATATGTAGTGGAAGTTCAACATTATGAGAAAAACAAATTTGCAATTTTCCACAGTTTTACGTTTCAAATAAATGCTATTTAAATATTTAAATTAGCTTTCCTCTTCACTAAAAAACTAATAAGTTCTGTTTTGTCAACTTTTAACCGCATTCCATTCCTATCGCACTGACTTTCCAATGCACACCAATCCTTGGCTGACTGGTGAACTAAATCTTGATCATACGAAAACCTAAGTGATTTTATGAATAGTCTTTGGGACTTTTATTCCCATCTCCACTTCTATATCATGCCTATTTAATAATTTCCTCCTCATATACGTAGAAAAGCACAGGTGATATAGGACCACCCTGCCTTACTTCTCTTCCGAACACTGCCCATCCCAACTCTCCATCCGTAACGGGCATCTAAGGCATGTACAGGTTGCGGATAAGCCTCCCTTCCTCCAATCTACTCATATTTTACCCAATATATTCATTAATTCCACTAAATTCACTCTATTAAATGGCTCTAAGGGAATACATTTTCTTTATATTATTTATAATTATAACTCTGTCATCCATAAAAGAAATGATATCATAATGCTAATTCATATTTTATGGCCAATATTTATGGAAAAACGAAATCTCAATTATTGAAAATGAATGTACAAATTATGGTCCAAAAATTTGAGGTTTTCCATGAGAGTCATAAAATTGGACAGTACAGAAGCCCAACAAAGCAACTGTAGCTGGCTGCAAACAGCGCTCACTTAACAAAGAACCCCCGAAATGTGAGAAGATGTTCGAACTTCCTTAAGGTGTCGCAAAAAAGTTATCTCTTTTCTCTCCAAGAGCAAAAAAATAAGAAGAATCTCAGTTATTTGGAAGGGAATGTACCGAGAAAATTCTTATAACTACTTAGGCCGTCGTAACGCCGTCAAAGCTCAAGAGATTTTTGGAATTTCGTTTACGCCTTAAAGTGCCGGAGGAATTACGGCAGCAGCAGCACTCGGTCGAAGAATTCATTCAAAGATTCCTTTTCTTATCTCACTTCACACCCCTTCCCTTCCCTCCCCTTCCCTTACAGGCCCTTCTCTCTCATTCGCCGCAGTGAAGCGTGACCACAGGAGGACCACTCAACCCTCAGAAACGTGTCGGGTCGCGATTAACAATAATAATTATTATTAGGTAATATACCGGTTAAGGTAGGTTTTTGGATGGACTTAATTACTAATTAAATAAATAATTTGTGGCCCCTAGCAAAACACACAACATCCTACTCTACGTCAGGCCTCGCTTCAGCTCTGGGTACTTTCTTCCTCCCTTCATCCCGTCCAACATCCCTATCCTGTTCCTGCCCTTTCCTCGTTTGCCTAACATTCTTCCCTGAATTACAGTCTTCAACATCCCGTTGCCGGTCAATACCCCCTTCAGCCACTTTTCCTGTCTCCATTGGATTGCTCCCAATCAAACCGCCCACCATACCAAGTACTTCCTCGTTTGTTTTCTTCTCGGTCCATTTCACCTTCTCCATTCTTCTCCACACCCACATTTCAAAAGCCTCCAATCTACGTCTATCCTCCTGCTTCAATGACCAAGTTTCCGCGCCGTACATAGCTACGCTCCCTCTGCATATCAAAGTTTTTACGAGTATTTTCTTAACATCCTTACTCAACGTTCCCGTCATCAACTCCCTCCTCCTTGTGAAAGCCTCTTTGCCCAGCGCAATTCTTCTCCTTACGTCCTTACTACGTACTTCGACCGTGTTGGTCCAAAACACTACCGAGATACGTAAACTGTTCTACCTGCTCTAGTTTTTGCCCTCCTATTTTAATGTTTGTCTTAGCCTTTTTCTTTCTAGAAAATCGCATTACCTTGGTTTTTTTAATATTGATTTTCATCCCATACCTGTCGCACTGAATTTTCAATTCAATAAGCAATGCTTGCAGCCCCTTGGCTGACTGACAAACTAAAGCTTGGTAATAATAATACTGCAGCCTAAATTTAACATCTGGGCACGCACGCATTCGCACGGATCGCCCCGCACTATTTAATGAAATGTACCTTTCATCCGGTATTTAGCAATACTTAAATAGGCACGCTGGGAAAAAAGTGTCGAGGTGAAAAGATAGAATTTTTAAAAAATTCTTAGCTCAGCGATCCAAGCAAGCTATGAGTTGCCACCACCAGTTCAGATGTAAACTTTTACTCTCACTGACGGAGAATAATTCATCGTAATGCAAAAAAATTCAGTTCTGCGCCTCAACCCGGTCGAAAATTTCTCGGAAGCAAAAAAAAACAAAAAAAGCTGAAAGCTTGCATCAAGACAAAACAGCGAACTTTAAATGGTCCATGAAATTTTTCCATGCGGATGTTAGCTTAAAATAGAGTTGTATGCTTTCGTTTCTTTGATAAACATTTAGAAACATGAAACAGCGGAGAAGATGGGAAACGAACTTTTTCTCGAGGAAACTCTCATTAATAGTGTCGATTAAGAATTGCAGATGTGGGGATGTGACGTTTTTACCCCTCCTCTTCCGCACCCACCCCGCTGTTCATCAGGGGTGCATCCTTCAGGGGTGCGCGCTCACCCAAGTCCACCGAGGGGAGACCGACAACGATGTCTCTTTCCCGATCGCCTTTAACGAAGCACGTGGATCGGATCGTGCCATTGAAGCACGCGAGTGGATGCCAGAGGACAAGGGTGAAACGGCCGGATTGTTCCACCGCACCTTGCTTGGGAAGAGGCCACTACTCTATTCCTTACGCTGGTCACTTACTATTCTATTGTATATTATTGACTGGCGTTCCTAAGTGGTCGTAATGATATATTCCCAAGCCGTTGATTCTTGAAAGAGGATACTCTAGTAATTTGATCTAGAACAAAAAGCTTTTAATAATTACCGAAAAGCAGGCGCACAAGGGGGAGGATATCACCTCTCTATGCAAGTATAGAGTTCGTTCTAGAGTAGTGTATAGTTCGAAACTAGTTGAATGGCTTAATGGTATTTCCATGCTCAAAAATATTAAAACGAAAAAAAAAAGTTGCGATGTATCACGGCTGTGACACATATAGAAAGCAAAGAATACGTTTAAAGAACGAGTTCCTAAAAAATGCAAACATAAAAGTTTCAGGTTTAACTTTGTGGAATTCCTTCATTTTGAGGCTAAATAGAAACTAAAAATTTCCATGAGATCACCCGATGAAGATGCGACGCATTGAGACCATGGTCATGAAATATTAAATCTTAATGGTGGAAATGTTAAGTTTATTTTTACCCTCATAAAAAATGAAAGCTTTGCGTGTATATATTTCCACAGTCATTAATTAATACGGATAGACTCGCACAGGATTGGGTCTAATTTTATAAACAGCTACATCATACCTTTCCTTCGGCAAAATGTTCGTCTAGCAAGATGCACTGGTATACAGTTAAAAAAGTAACTTTATCGAATGATGAATTATTTTGCATTATACTCCAGAGAGCTAGACGACTTATTCTGAACCTGTACATGGACAGCGAATAAAGAATCGGGATAAGTTAAGTTAGGGAGTAAGGAACAAAGATCGTCTACCATCTCCTGCTCTCTCTAATATGTGCGCGGAGGGAAGGGATGGAGGCTGGAATGAAAGTAGACGGGGAACACTTCGAATCAGTTAGATTTGAGGAACGTGGTAGTTAGGCAATCACCCCAAAGGGTTGTAATCATTATTCGGTGCATTGCAGAATCAGTGTGATAGGTGTAGGATGAGAATTGATCATGAGAAACCGAAACTCATGAGAAATAGGGAGCCTAGGACAAAAACACTCGAGGCTGGAGAACACGAACAGGTCAAACAAGTCACCTATTCATGATGCGTTTCGGATGAGGATTGGCGGAGTGGCGGAGGCACTAAAGGAAGAATTACCTTAGGCTCAGGAGTTTACAAAGAGGCGGGATTTGATGACAGGAAAATTAAGTGTCGGTGTGAAGAAAAGACTAATGAAAACTGTTATTTCGAGCGTAATTTTCTGTGGTTCAGAAAATTGCTCGTCGAGGAAGGAGGATAGATAATCGGAGATTAAAGGCTTCCGAGATGGGAGTGCACGTCGGAACGGAGAAAATAAAATTGACATAAAGGAAAACCAGCGATGAAATTGTGGGCAAGGCAGGGTAAGAGTGACGGCCTTTGTAAGAAATTCGAAGAAAGCAGGACAACTGGATGAAGATGGCACGACCTTGGTTTCGTGGTACGGGCACACCTTACCTTTACGTGGGTACCTGAAGTGAGAGTAGCACAACGGGGTAGTAAAGTAACCCGGTTTCTATTCTTCACTACTGTGCTATCTTTTGCTTAAAGACTGAAGGGACCAACGGACTATCTTTGACCGGTTATCGCGCATGGAAATTGCACGAAGAATGACTTCCACATCTTCCTGAAGAGTCGACCCACGGAAAATTATAATTGATTACAATCTAAATGCCGGCTACGAGCACAGAATTTCTCTCGATATTCATGAATATACTACGTCAACAACAATTTACTTTGTAATTATGAAGCAACCCCTCTTTTCGAATCCTCTCGGAACATAATATTTACCTAATAGCAGGACAAAAGGTTTTTCTTTAAGAATTCGGCAGCTGGTCGAGAGTAATCGATCGAAACTACTGAGGAGAAAACATCCGTCCCATTTCGCGTACACTCGAAACACATTTCGCGTTCATCGTGATCGAGCCGACATAAATTCCAATTCGAAATATGAAAAGTCCATGTCCATGATTTAGAAACCCGGCGCCGATCGAGCGGCGATGGAGCTCCGTGGAATGTGGGAAGGACCTCGAACGGGAACGAGGTGAAATAATGCAGGCAGGAGCAAGTGTAGGCGAACACATAGGGAGAGAATTAACAGGAGTCCCGGGAGAAACCGCGTGTGCTTCCTCCCTCCCCTCTCCTCTACGCTCCCGACGCGTTTGTTTACCGCGCCGGCCTCAAACCCATCCCGCAACAACGGAATTGCCGATTCCGATGGTTACCGGTACGCCGAGGTCTTTTAAATGCGGGATCGTCCTCTCCCGCTTCTCCTTCACACACGGCGGCGCATTCGCACTCGGGGCAATCGCCGCGTAGTCCCCCCCCCCCTCTGCCCCGGTGCCATTCCCCTCCAGCAAGCAACACGCTGCTTCCCAAGGCGGCCGCGTGTGTTCCCGCGTGTGCTCTCGTGTGTCCGCGGGAGGATTTCTCTGAGATCGTGCTTTGTTCGTCGAGGGGAGGGAGTGATCCCACTACTACTCCACCGGACGACTACTACCTCCTTCTGCCCCCCCCCCCTCTTCCGCCCGTGTCAGCTGACAGGTAAGGAATGCGTATAAGGAGCGCGCGTGAAGTTGTGTGCGTGAGTGCGGACCGGAGGGGGAGGGAGGGAGAAAGGGACGGGGAGGTGGTGGTGGGAGGCGAGATTAGGGGAGGAGTGGGGCGAGGGGAGGGAGGTTAGGGATGTGTGTGTTTCTGTGATACCCCTCGTGAGTATGTGTGAAGACTAGTATGCATGTGGATGAGATGAGAGAAGGGTACAAGCGGCGAGCTAGCCCTTTAATCTTACTATGGGGAGCTGCCCCCTCCCCCGGCGCCCCATAGCCAGGAGGCGGCAGGGGATGGGAGATGACGTTAAATAGATTGGCGGGCGGAGGGCGACTGGGGGGGAGCGGGAGAGCGGCCGAAGAGGGAAAAAGTAGCTTGGAGGAGGAGGAGGGGTGGGAGAGGAGATTCATCGGAGGAGGGTGTGTTTGAGTAAGTTGACGCGGGGGCAGGAGGGGATGGGGTTGGGAGGGGTGGGGGGAAGGAGGGGGGGGGGAGGGCAGCCGGGAGTTCAGTCATCTATCATCCCGAGGTGCAGCGGAGTGATTTTATGGGCAGGCAGACTGTGGTCACCGAGCGTGGCTGAGAAGTGGGTGCCGATCCGCCCGTACTACGCGCCCATGTGCGTGTGTGTGTGTGTACGGGCAGGAAACCGGTGACTTCGCGGAGGGGAGAGAGGGGGGGGGCGGTGGGGAGGCCGAGGGACGCTTGTGTGTGTGCGTGCGTGGTGCTGGCGTTTCTTTCGCTTCCGAGAAATGGTATCGCGGCGGGGTGCGAGGGGCGGCCGTGTGGATTGGGGCGGGGGGGGGGGCATGGCGAGGGGGAGGGTGTTGAGTTGACGGAGCGGGGGGGATCCTTCCGACCACGAGACTAATCAGCAGCCAGGGGCGTCCCGGGGATGGATCCCCTGCCACTATTGCCAAAATTATCAGCGATGTTTTCGGTGAACAAATGTGTCCCCTCCTTTCGGAACCATCGCGATTTTTTCAACGTGAGTTATCACGCGAAAGGAAGACAGCATTTGCGGAAATCACCGCTTCCTTTGCCTCTTCAGGAAACTCAGTTGCTCACAGTAAGACGGAAAAAATAGTTACAAGGTCAGATTGTTCGTGTTTTGACGTCGAGTACCGTTTGCAAAGAGACTCTTAAACAAGACACTTAAATGTAATGTGAATAGTTCTGGTGAAAAAAAGCAATGTAAAAAATGTCAAGGTGCATGTTAGAATGAGGGCAAAGATCTTATGTGTTGGGTTTTGAAGACTGAACATCAAATCTCATTTTTTCAGTATTTATAATTTTTGTGTCAAATGCGTCCATGGTGATTTATTTTTGACTAAAATACGTTCAAAAGATTTAAAACAGTGTAGCGTAGTGCGCGGAGAAGGAAAACCTACATTTTATGCCATATCCTAAGACCTCCATATTGTGGGCAAGTTTTGATTTTTTTTTCCATCCTTTAATCCCATGAGTGCCATACATCCAGATTTACAGGTATAGGAGTTACTGTATAGGATTTACTGAGTAGGATTTACTTTATATTTCCTGCTGCAAGCGTTTTTTTTATCTAACAGCACACATTTGGAATTTATATCTACAAGAAAAAGAGTACAAGAAAGGGAATAACGAGAGTGCTATTTGAGGGGATCAATGTTAGGGTGTTCATCCTTCCCTATCGTGGGGGCGTTTGACGCGTCCATCGAGGTATAATTGAAGCGTAAAGGCGAATTCAGCTGGGAAAAACTCAAGGAGCACCAGCGTTAAAACAAGCCAAGATAAGCTGGAGGGACATCATAGCGAAAAAAAAACGAAAAAAGAATGGCAAGCGTCTGAAATAAGAATAAGCCAAAGAAGCTGAACTGCAAACCAGCCGGATTTGGCTCATGCGAATTATGGCGAAAAATAAAAACAACCTCC
The DNA here is from genome assembly GCF_022747635.1 of Hetaerina americana. NCBI lineage: Eukaryota > Metazoa > Arthropoda > Insecta > Odonata > Calopterygidae > Hetaerina > Hetaerina americana. The sequence goes on along the minus strand of NW_027287051.1, from coordinate 122,566 downwards.
AACACTCTGATATATAACTCCAAAGAGTTGAAGCATGTTTCAAGGTTTTCAAGCATCAGAGTTCTCATGACTCTTGTAAGAATATAAAAACATCGTAGATTTGGAAGGTATTCCTCAGTTCTAGGACGTCACAATGATGCAGGTACAATGGCATTTAGGAAAATAAGATAAATTGATTCATTCGGGACAAATTCTTTTATTCACTGATTATTCAGGTAGTTTCGATAATAAATGAATATTCGCAATTCCTGTTCGAATTATTTGAAATACAGCATGCGTATATTAAAGTGAAAGAAGTCCAAAATCCTGGTTTAATTTGGCTGGGCACGACAAGCTAAACACCATAGCGATAAAAATACATTGTAATTTTTGTGATCTCCTTCGATAATGGATGAATTAACGAATGCGTATCGTTGTGTATAAAACTCGCTCATTAATCGGAATGAACTTGAAACCTCGAATTATAAAGATTTCGAAAAAGCAGTAACTTTGAATTTCTTCACTATCATCAAAATTACTCGTAGTTGCTGAGATCGAATCTTCTTTTACAGTGACCTCTTGTTTGGGAATCATTATTTATGCGAATAAGTATGCTCACCCCTCAAACCATCAAATTGATCGGTACGAAAAGCGCTTCTAAAAATACTTGAAACATTTTCCATCACAATAATGTCATTCCATGACCAAAAACGAAGATATTGTGGGACAGCGAATATCTGATAGACGTTTGCGACTGAAGTGAAAGTGGGCAATGATGCCGACCTGTATTTCACAGTATTTGGGCCAATGGCCTGGTATATGAAAGCGATATCGCTTGTGCAATTATTCAAAACGGTAGTTGATTGACGATCAGAGCTCTGGTATGAAGTACCAGATTGTCGATTTTCCTTTACCACAATTTGTATAAAACAACAAGCAAAAATCAACAAGGTCAGGCAATTAAGTTAAAATAGTTTGCAAAACGAAAATTACCATTTCATGTACATTTTTTTTAAATTGAAACATTATGGGAGCAAGAACCGCAAGCAGACGATGTTTTTTAAGAGAATTCAAAAATATAACATTTAGTGAGTCCACTAGGAATTACGGGGACTTTTGGGAATAACATGGGCTTCCAAAGGGCAGCAGAAACATTATTTTCATGAGTCTGAATCTCCAAACAAGATAACTGACCAACTCCTACCAATTAGTTCCCAAATTTACCCTTGGCCCTGCTCACGAGCGCTATCTGCATGGGAAAATCCTGCGAGTTAAAAGCCAAAAACAAAGAATAAAAATTAATTACAGGTTTGCCAATCGCTCTGAAGTGCTCTCTTTTACGCGAGTGCATCTCTTATAAGAGGACATTACGATACGAGTGTGTGTATTGTATATCATAAAGTTATCGTCTTTCATAGGCTGTAGACTTTGATGCAGTTCTTCATATAGTGTACTCTATTTGTTACCTACGCTGCTATTTCCAATTAGGATATCTATATTTGCAACACTTTCACAAAGCGTAGTTTTATATCCAAAGCACAATATTTTTTTTTATTTTAAAATTCATAGGATTCTTCAGGTTTGACTAAATATCGACTCAATGGTCACGTAATGACGCCAAGCTTCAATTTATTTTCATACTCGTTGAAGCTGAAATTCCCAGGTTGGGAAGATGGGCTCGAGTGTTTATTAAGATAATGTGTACTTGCAATTACTTTAGATTTTTATGACAGATTTAAAAAGCCTATAATATTTCGATCGAGACCGAGTTAAGCCGTTGAAAATCGAAGCATTTCAGGATGTCCTCGCTGTCTTCTGGTTTGAAGGCAGAAACAAATTTTTGACTTTTTTCAGAGTTTTAACTGAAATGCAGCTGCCGTCTTTTTTAGCAGGAGGAAAGGAGAGAAGCAATTTACATTTCGCCGCAGAAAATATATTCAATTTCGTGTGATAGAGAAATTAGGCATCAGGTTATTTTTCCGCTCACAATCGACTGTGTGTTCCCGGGGAAAAATTAGGCCGTTTTGCCAAAAGTCAAAAAGTACGAAAAACAAAAAAAAAAGATATTTAGGATTTATTTTCATGCGCACTTTAAAATGCCCCTAAACAGACTATACAACAAAATATAAAGTCCAGTATACCCCTCCGCTACAAACACTGAAATGCGTTTTTTCCTTATTATTTTGCGCAAAATACATTAGGTTCGTTTTTACTTCTGGTGGAAATTAAAAAAAATATTTTTGTATACAGTTTAAGCAATGCCATTAACTTACACTGAACTTATTCTTCAAGCAATCTGAAATCACTGATGCTCCTAATTAATATGTTTACTATTAATGGTAATCTACAGGTTAAGGAAGGATTTGAATGGGCACAGCCTGCACAACGTTTATGGTATCAAAAATATTTTGTCTGATTATTTTACTCACCTTCCTTAAAGTTATTCAGTCATCCGGTGAGGTATTTATGTAATTTATAATGTATTACATTTTAAAATTTCAATTCCCACGGTTCAATTGAATAATCTAATTATTCAATCAATTAATTGATCAATTGAAACTTCAGAAAACAATTACTTGGTTGAAATGGATTGTTGATATTTATAATGTATTGTGGCAGGTAATTTAGCATTAATGTAACTGGACCGTGAAATCAGTCGTCGGAATGACCACTTCTGAGGTGCGACTTGTAAAAGATACGATTTTTCTCCTTGGTATCATAGTGGCATTCCACAAAAAGCCGCGATCTTTCAAAATTACAGTGTTTAGAAATTGGTGCCCAGAATGGATTGGATACAAATATAGCCACCAAAATGCATCAACGTTTAGAATAGATGAAATAAGGACAGCTGAGGGTATGAAAACTGAAAATATCCTTTAGTGATAAATATGTGGTGTCATTTCCCACTCATGGACTACGTGTATTTTCAATTCTTAAAAGTGCTTCTGAAAAAAAAAATCATAAAATACTTTCTTATTTTTGTTATTATTGTAGGTAATCTCCCGGTTGTGGATGGGCCCAGGCTACACGTTGTTGTAACGATAATTCCCTTGCCGTGCCCGCATAAAACCACCTGACATTACAGTAAGCCCCTCTTCAAATCAGTACACTTCCTCCCTTCAGTCCATCCAACATTCCCATCCTCTTCCTTACTCTTAACACTTGTCCATCACAGTCTTCAGCACCCCGTTGCCAACCAGAACGCCCTTCATCCATCTTTCCTGCCTCCTCTGCATTTCTCCAACAACCCTCTCTCCTTCCCCACCATGCCCAGCACTTCCCCGTTTGTTTTCTTTTCTGTCCTCCTCATCTTCTCCATTCACGCCAACGTTTCTTAAATTTCCAATTTACGCTTATCATCATGTTTCAATAACCATGCTTTCACACCGTATAAAACTACGCTCCATGTCAAACTTTCAGCAAGCCTTTCATTAACACCCTTACTCAATGTCCCCGACATCTATTCCCTCCGCCTCTGCGAAAGCCCCTTGGTCCAACGCGATTATTATTCTTATAGTTCTACTACTTTGACCATTTCGTTGAACTCCTATTGTAAAATTTGACGTAGCTTTTCACTTTCTCGATGACCGCATAAACTTTCTTTTGTTTGCATCAATTCCCATCCCGTTCCCATCACATTTAAATGCAAGCTTTGCTGTGGACCTTAAAATGTCCACAGCAAAGCTTGCAGCCCAGAGGCATGACAGGGATATTAAAACTGAATCATCCGCACACCTGATTTTACAGCATATCCTCCACATATACGTTGAACATCACCTGTGATAATGGACAACCTTGACTTACTACTTTTCCGAACACTTGGCATCCGAATTCTCCATCCGTCGTTCTCTCCGAGCAGTCTGAGACATGTACAGGTTGCAGATTAGTCTCCCATCACATCAATACACTCCTATTTTCTAGAACACAATCAATAATTCTGGCAAATTCACTCTATCACACGCCTTCCCAAAATCTACGAAGCAGCCACTATATCCTGATCGTATTCTCTGTTCCTATCTGTTGGTGACCTCATCACTGCAATGGCACCAGGCATGTCTTTCCCCTTTAGGAACCCAATCTTATCCTACCCCGAGTAATCAATCATTTTGCCTGTTCTCCATCCTCTTATTGATGATTGTGAGAAGCACTTTGGTGGCGTGCGAAATCAAACTAATTGTTTGCTGTCTTATATGTGGTTGTCTTTCTCTTTCCTGGATTACGAACTAACAGAGACCGGATTAAATCTATTTTTCGTAAAAATTAACAATCAACGGCGGAAAATACTTGCGCAGTGCAGGTGTTCGAACAGGTTTGTTATTCTTTCACCATTTAGAGAACGAAAGCATAGTGATAGAATTACAAGAACTTGGCAATTTAGTTCAAATCTAAAAATTGCCGTGAATTACATGAGCACAATACATTCCTCTTGGACGGTAGTGAGGACTTAGACAACGCTATAAATGGGGTACTAGTAAAAATAGACATCAACGACAAGCATATGAAGTAAAATACGAGGCTACAGCTTGAGATGTGTGCCACGAATGCAGTAGCCGAGACCTGGTATTCTAAAACCGCGAGAAGAATTCGGAATGCTTTAATGTCATCGGATTATGCCTTTCCCTGTAGTTTGCTGAAAGACTTTGTGGACGACTACCGTAAAAGATCTTACCGTTAAGAGGAGTACCTCGGGGGAAAAATGGAAATAAATCAGGTTTCGCGCTTATTTTTTCGACGGAGAATTGTACGTGGATGGGTAATGGCGCATGCAACGCAAACATTAGAAGCCGAGCATCTTGAGAGCAGGTCACCGATTCGTGCCCATCCTCCGCGCGATATCGTGACAAGGATGCCCACCTCCGCGGAATCGAAACGCGCGTACTCCCCCGCACCCCGTTTGCACTGCACCCACGCCTTCTCGAAATGCGCCCGTTGGTCGCGGATGCGGCGGCACGCACCCCTCCCGCCGTACCACACCCTCCCTCCCACCACAACAAAAGAAGAAGCATCGAGCCACAGACGACCTCCCCCACTCTCCCCTTTTCCCTCCCTCTCTTTGCACGCGGTGTTTCCAGCTTTATTTCATTAATCCCGCCGAGAGGAGCGTAAAAACCCCCTCCCATCCCTTCCACTGCGCCCTCCATCCCCCCCCCTCTCTCTCGCGAGCGCCCACCCCGACTCGGACGGACTTGTCTCCCGGGCGTGTTCGCGCGATGATTAATCCGATGGTATCCGCGCCTCACGGCTCCATTCCCGCGGTGTTAGCAGCCGTGTCGACGGCGGATTCCGACCTGCCCCGGCGGCAAACTGCGATGTTTTCATCCCACCGGGGCGAGAGGGGGAGGGAGGGAGAGAGGGATCGTGGGATAGCAGCGGCAGCATCAGCAGCATATGGGGAATGACTGCCGCTCTCGCACCCGCCCCGAGACGCGCTTCTTGGGTCTGAGTGTGTGCTCTCCTCCCCCGTTCCATCCGCCCCCCCTCCCTCCCGTCTCATCCCTCGATTATACGCTTACGGGTTCATCGCACCGCTAAGGTTGTCTGCCTGTCGCCAAAGGAGGTTGGGAGGGAAGCAGAGGCGCGCATGTGCACGAACAGGCATAACAGTAAAGTTATTATTCGATTACGCGATCGGCCTCAATGCGGCCCTGCGCAAACCAGTCACATTCTCAGAATGTCGAGTCTTTATTTATTTATTTTTAAGCTGCGCGCAGTTTTGTTGACCAAGAGAGTGGACGGTTTCTTCAGAGAGATCCACGGAAAGGTTATTAAATCACATACAGGAATGTGGGGGCGGGGTTTGAGGGACCCCCCCTCTCCCTCCCCCCCTGCCCCCTTCGTACCCTCCTTATTGCCCGATGATCATCACGTTCACGTTGAGAGGGACAATGGCACTCGGGGATTCCCGGGTGTGATTAATTAGTTTCCCTTATGGGAAGTCCGATATGTCAAAATATGTTCCAAAGAAAAGTGGAAAAGACAAAATCGCACACCTTTCCCGTGCCATGTCGAAAATGAGAAGATTTGATGCCAATTGTGACTATTTAAAAAAATCAGAATGAAATTTTGAACATTTGAAGTAAAATCAGTTATTTATCGTCATAGAAACTCAATAGGAGCCCGGAGCTCAAACAAAACGTATACGTACGAAAAGAGATTTCACGATTTAACTAAGGATTTAAGACTTCTTTAGTTTAGTAGTACCCTTTCTGGGTTATAAGATTGGAGTGACAGCATTCTCTACCTCATCTCTGTATTATTTCCTCTCTACATTTTTTCACTTTGACTTTTACCATAAACCCTGCGATAGAGGGGAGAGCGATAGGTAGACGCTTCAGGTGGAGGAAAAGGATAGGTGCGTATGCTGGGCGGGATGCGGGGAACGGGTAGAAAGTAAGAGGGATTGAAGAACAGGTGCCAGCTTGCGTCTACTTAGACACGGCTAAAAATTAGCGATGCTCAGCCTGTCTTCATCTAAAGCCTACCTTAAATGGTAGCCTGCCAATGAAATCCATCTCTAAACTGTTTCATGCATGTATTTCACCCCCGTAGTATTTTTCGGTAGAACCTCCCACTATGCTTATCACTCAACAGTACTTAACACTCATCAGCCATCATTGGCATCGACGTCACGCCGCTGGACCGCGTGCCAGGGGATGGTTCTGAACATCTGATTTGATTATGTGTAATCAGGTTACTGTGATATGTTAGTAGTAGGTGTGTCATCCAACTACTGTGTTCGTCAATCATAGATTTTGTGTTAAAACTTCAGTTTCGTTGTGATCGCGAGTTTTTCGCGGGCAGGTATATAAATTTCCCCGTGCAAGAGTGATTCTTTACTCCTCTTCTGTGCTCTGCTGATTTTTTGTGGACCTTGAATGATTTTCTCGGTGTCATGATTAAACTCTAATGTGTTGCACCTTTTCAACAATCCAAATACTTTGCTCTATCTAAAATTCTCCAGCATCCCGTCACAAGATTGTTATTTTCGTATTACGTCTGTTTAATTAATGGTACATAATTAATAAATTAATCCTATCTCAAATGGATTCTCAAAACACACCACATATTGCAAACGTGGTCTCATCGAGGAAAAATTACCCCGCTTCACTTTCACATTTCGTTTTTCCAACAACCCCCGGGGTAATGTCAAGTTTTCTTAAGGTTGATTCATATAGCATTCGTTGCGTGCGTGCCGCGTAATAAGTTGGGAGTGAATCCCAATTGCTTGACTTGCTTACTTAATACGATCAATTACATGTGCACTTCTCGTATGTGGTGCGATTTACATCTCAATACTTATCTTCAGATAGCGTTTACCCTTTTGTTTGAAAACTTTCATTAGATTGCCTACTTTCTACACTCTTCGCAAAATATCTTCGTCAGTTCCCGATCATTTCATTCGATGTATATTATTCTCCTGTTGCATCATATTTGCAAAACTTAAAATCTTGTCTTTCGGTTGCTCTCCTTTTCCCTGCCACACTGCTAAGAGAACCACATCCACCATAAATTACTCCCTTACTAAAGGCTTGGGCTACCGCATGTTACGAGTTCTGCAGATGAGCTGATAGTCTTCTTAACCTAGGATAGTCAATCAATTATTACCGTTTTGTTTCCTCTATCTTGTTTGATTCTATGACCTCAGGAAACATTTTCTACTTCTAGCTTTGTTTGTCTAAATTGATTAGCTTGTTGCCTTTTCTTTGCCCTAGGCCATACACTTAATTGGTGTCTGGGGTACTCAGTTTTTACCTCGCCTTCTCTAGGTTAACAGCTCCCTCCGCGCCCGATCTTCTTCCATTAGTGCCGCAACAGCAAGGGTGCCGGGAAAAAAAACATTCTGATTTCTTTATCCGCGGACCGGTGCATAGTCATGATTTTTTTTCCTCTCGTTGCATCTATTGCTTCATCGTTGCACGAGTGGAAGATAGTGGAATACAGCTCACATCCTTCCCTTGCTTCCTTTTCTTGATCCTGAATTGCTGGATCTAGATGTACTCGTAGCCAACTGGTCTTTATATAGGCAGTCAATCAATCGCTTAACGTTCATAATAACATACTCATTTGTCTTCCAGAATAAAAGCGTTCCGTCCACATGATCAAATACGTTTTTCCAGGCTCTTAAATGTAATGAATACCTGCTCATATTTCCCATCCTCTTCCATGTAAGTAAGTAGTCAAAGTGCCAAAATAGATTCTCTTGTGCCCCTAACTATCAAGAGTCAAAGCTGGTCTTCATTCAGGAATTCGTCCACTCCATTTGCCATCCGCCGTGGACGCTTTCCGTCATGCATTTGATGCATGTGCCATCGGGCTCACGATTCATTAGTCATTATATCTACTGGTTCTATTCTTTTCGGGAATGTGTGAAGTTACGTTCTTGAACAAGTCCAACCGTGTTTTTTCCAGTTGAATATGGCCCAAATTGTTTGCTATGACTTGGTCTAAGTCTTCCCTCAGCATTTCAATAAACCCAGTAGTAAGATCTGTAATATCCGGCGTCTCTCGCGATAATACCATAGGCTTCCTCCTACTACTCCTTCTTATTTACGTTAAATATTTTTCATAAAAAATGAAGAGTAGCGCAAATCTTTTTTTCCAGCGACGCTAAAATTTACAGGGAAATAGTAAATGACACAGATCGTCAAATTCTAAATAATGGCTTCATCAAATTTCAGAAATGGTGTACAGAATTGGGTCTGAAATTAGATACTAAAACGTTTAGGGGCATGCATTTCTTAACGAATGAAATATCAATCAGAATGATAGAGGGTGCTCGAATGAGCGTTGCTGACCTCGTGGAATACTTGGGTGCTGCCATAGCATTCGATCTAAACATGAAGACAACACGTGCACAATATTTGCTGAGGGGGCGCAAGGAAACTGGCTTTCATCAGACGTATAGCTGGAAAATGTAGCGATGAAAAAATTAAGGAGACGTACCATTTTTCTTAAGCAAGACCCCACATAGAGTGCGTGGTGGGTACATGGGATCCATCCCAAAAAAACGCTGACTACATAACTGAACAAGGTACAGAGAATGACCGACAGATCCATGAAAAATTCGCGTCACACGCTTACTACAGGATCTGGAATGGGAACCTTTAGATATGCGGAGACTCAGGGCTAGAATAAACCTATTGCAAATATATGAATCCAGTGATTTTGCATACGATTTGTAAGTCGTTATTTTAGGCCCCAATTACATCGTAAGGACAGGCAATGGTCACAAAATAAGAGAGAGAGCCTGTCCAACGCATAGATTTAAGCATACGTTTTTCCCTCGCACTATTCGCGACGGAAAAAAGGGGCAAACATTGAGACAGAAATGGGCAAGCACTGGCGTAAATAGCAGTCAGGAACATACAACTTACCCGTGCATACCCTCACTCCATGATTGGCACTCCAACCCCCTTAGACCGGGCGGTGGGGCGCCGTGTAAATAAAGTTGTGGTGGGGCTAATGCCTTTGTGAGTCGTCCGTCCTGCATGAGTAGAATGCCACCTGGTGATTAGTGACTGCACTAGATGTTAGCCGCCCTTTTTAATGGATTTCCTTATTCATCTCCTCATTGTAGTCAGTGGCGTGGCAGCTAAAAATTTATTTTCATACCGTACGTTGTATGAATAACGTCCAGTCGCCCTCCCTTTCCACGCGCACTTTCGGTGGATCGCGGGGTGTCATGTGTTCATACATATGTGGAAGTAGTAGCAGAGTGTCTGTTGACCTAACACCGCCTGCCATACGTCTTAGCGACGGCTTTTGTAGCAGTGTATAGATATATGTAGACTTAGCGATCTATGACATGGGGGGATCTTTTTTTATCCACGTTCCTTATTGATGCTTTGTTATTTTTCTTCGGCCCGTAAGTTCTCCAATTTTTATATTCGCATCCAGTTGCCATAACTTAATGCTCCTGCCTCGCACTCATCCCACTCCAACCAAGTGCCTCTCTCACACCGCTTACCGCTCTCTCCCTCTCCATTTGCCCGCTCCTTCAACAGGCTGATCCGCAGAGAAAATATTTATTTGAAGAAGTCGAGTTAAACATTTTCATGACCTTTCGAAAAATTTCCACAATTAGTGTTCTATGTTTCCAATTACAGAGTCAACTGAGGTTGGCTTTTGTATTTGGACTACAGATTTAATGTAATGTCCAAAACTAAATGTAAAGGAAATGTGAAATTGAAAAAAACATTTTGATGGAATTAATTTTTTACGTGAAGAATTCAACAAATTCTTCCATATTTCCATGATTTTATTTACATAACCGTATTACATGTGAAGCGTGAATTGTGATTTCTTGTATCATGAATCCAAATTTAAACTCTGAAATGTTTGCATTGAAATGCACATTAGCGGATGACTCCGTTGAAAGTTACTGTTGCGGCATCTCCCGCAGTTTCTTTGGAAAAACACTGTCGCTGGAGGATTCTTTGAGTCAACCAAATGTGAGGTAGGCTAATTGTTTAGGATCACACAAGCCGTAGAGGTATTCTTTTTTTAGTGTTAAAAATTGAGTTTTAGCTCCCAAGCTATAATTCCAATCCTCAGGTTTAAGAAAAGCACTCTGTGAGATCATTTTATGAAAGAAAAATTGCTTTTCTACCCACAATTTATCCTAAGAAATCAACAATATAGCTCAAGAACTCTTAAGACAATGGAAAAGTGCGAATTATTAAAAAATGACGTTTCCCGTTCTTATTAATTTGCGTACTTATGTTGACTTCTTGGCAGTTTAGGAAATGATAAAATAAAACATTGCTAAATAGTTGGTCCAACTTTAGACTGACCCTCACCAAAAAAAGAGGAATATTTTGCTCGACGAGATATAAACGCCCTTGTTTTCGTAGTAAAAATCGACTTCAATTGAAAAGTGTTTGGCTAGCGTGCTCCATTCCTCCGCACATTTTACTACCCTTCTGCCCTTTGATATTAATAAAATCTTCTTGAGTTTTAACTGAGACCCAGTGCTCACAACTCGCTCTTCATTGAAACGATGCCACCGTTCGAGAGCTTTTTTTGTTTCTCCGTCCCACATCTTACTGCTGAGTAGCAGTAATACGTGGTCCCCGTGCGAACCCCTCAGAGCCGTTAATTTTCCTCCAAAGAATATCGACTGACGGCGGCATTAAACAGAAAATGACAATGGCCAGAAGATCGTCGGAAGATTGGCTGCAGGTGAGGGCGAGAGTGTTGAGTGTTCCCGACACTCAGTCAGTCGGGAAGAGGAAGGCGGCTGGAGGGGAGAGGGGACCAGGGGTCGGCGGGGGAGGAGCGGCGTGGCGTGATGGGGGTGGCGGCAAGGGAGGGAGGGAGGGGTGGGAATGGAGCCCTCCCCCGTCGACCGACATTCCTCGGGATTCACATCCTCCCGGAGACGAGGATGGGGGAGGGAGTCGTTAATTACCGATGCCAGCAGATGCAAACCCCATCCCCCCCGATCGAGACAAATGGAGGGGAGGGTGAAGTTTGGAAGGGTTGTTCGTGGTGGGAGGGGGGAGGGCGGGAGATGTTTCCACGGTTGAATATCCCCCCGGGGCGGTGGCACTCAATTCACGGCCCCCAGACGCCTCCCCCCTCGCTATCGCCTCTCGATCGGGGGTGCGGGGGGAAAGGCGAAGGGAGGCTGCGTGCGGAAGGAACGCGGCGTGGGACGGACGGGACGGGGAGAACGATGGCCACCCACCCCCTTCCCGCCCCGCCCCATTACACGGGGCGAAATTAAGAGCGGTACCCCCGATCACTAACTCAAAGTTGCTGGCTGATGCGCTTGGGAACTCGGAAGTGTGGGGGTAAATCAGAGCCACATGTGCATCGGAATGCCATTCTCCCACGCGTCAGTGAAATTATCCGAGAAATAATGAAATGGACTTCGGGTGCAGATTCCGAATACTTCATATTGGAATTAAGGGAAAGGGGAGAGTACCGGAATAATTTGTCCAATGAGCGGGCGTAGCTCGTGGGAGATTCTCATGCGATGCGGCTGCAGTGGTGGAAAATTGCGCCAAAACTAGAGATGAACAATAATGACTGCGATTTCATGGCAATGTTTACCTAGGGCAAAACTTAAAAAAAACAACTTTCGACTGAAATAAACCGAGGCTTACTCAAGTGGTTGTATGTGGTGCCAAAACGGCAAATAGTAAGGAATCGAGGGGATCGGGTTAGTGAGGTGACTAGTGCACTTGATTCTCACCCAGATGGTCAGATTATTATTACTAATTATTATTTAAGAATTACGTAGCAATTGGGCAATTGTCCTGGAAGCAACGGTCAAGTCTGAACAATGATCACTCATACAACGAACATACATACATACATGCACTAGAAAAACAGATATAAGAAAAAAATATTCTTACATACAATGACACTTCCACATGACATGCAAACAAACTTCCACTTCACATACAAAATGCCGTCCATATCACATACAAACAATATTTTAATAACTACAATAGTATCCATGGATTTTATCACCCACTTATTCTTAAAATTCCTAACATTGGATGGAAAGGCCCCAAACAAACCTCCAGGCAGCTGGTTCCAATCAACAATAGCTCTGTTTAAAAAAGAGTATTTTTTTATTTGTTTTTTGCGTTCTTATTTTTATTTTAAAACTCTTTTGGTTGTTCTATCTCTTTCCATAAATCTTCCCATGCTTCGCCATTTTGAACAATTCTATACATAGCGCCTAACCTACTCCTTTTTCTTCTATTTTACAAACTCTCCCATTTCAGTAAATCCAACATTTCCGTGACACTCACTGTTCTATTGTGCCTTCCGAGTACATTTCTTGCTGCCTTATTTCGAACTTTTTCTACCTTTTTAATATGTTCCACCTTATATGGATCCCATAAAATGGACGAGTTCTCTAGGCTAGGGATAACTAGTACCTTATATGCTTCTTCTTTTGTGGCTACGCTACTTCCTTTTGAATTTCTCATCACCCAATGCAATACTTTAAATGCCTTCCGTGTCACATTATCTACTTGGACTCCCCACCCAAGATCCCTAGTTAAATAAATGCCTAAATATTTGCATTGACTGGTACATGGGATTCTTTCTCCAAAGAGGGTGTAAATTCACTTTTCTGCAATCTTTTTATTTGAAAATTTTATATGCCTACTTTTACTAACATCAATGCCAATATTATTATTTGTAATCCAGGCAATCAATGTCATTTTGTACTATTGCGTGGTCATTTACATGCTCTATCCGTCTGTATATAATGTAATAATCAGCAAAGAGTCTTACTTGGGAATGTAAATTATTTGGTTGATCGTTTACGTAAGTTAGGAAGAGTAATAGCCCTAGAATACTACCTTGTGGAACTCCTGCTATAACGTTTGCCTCTCCTGAAAATGCATCCCTATTTTTACTTTTTGAATTCTGCCCGTAAGAAAATTTTTCATCCACTACTTTACCCTCAAATCCAATGGTAACGACTCCAACTTTAACAATAATCTATCGCGAGGTACTCGGTCGAAAGCTGCCGAAATATCAACGATTACTGCATCAACATCCTCTCCCTCATTTTTTGCGTCGCCGATATATTGACTAAATCCCAAAAGCTGCGTTTCACACGAGTATCCAGTTCTAAACCCATGTTGTTGTTTGAATAGCCATCTATCTCTTGTCCACCAATCCCGAATGTAGTCAGCGATTGTTTTTACATTATTGGGATGATTGTTGGGACACGGTGGAGACAGAATTATTTAGAATTATGCCAATCCTTGCTTGGGATCTATGTGGATATCACGTCAAGTGCAGCACTCCGTCAGTCGGATGGAATGCGCAAGGAAGGGATTCAGGTAAGATGGAAATAGGCCGGGAGGATCTTCAACCAACTTTGTTTATTTATATAAGTATCGAATTAATTGGGTGAGGTTGATATTTATATTTCCTTCTTCCACCTAACCCTTAAATTACATAAATTCTATTGAAGACAATTACATACAGCCAAGCGCTTGGTGGAGGAAAATCCACCTAGCCGGGAATCGAAACCGCGACCTCTGGGTTGGTAGGGGAGGACGTTATCCCGTGGTCGGCAACATGTGTTGACGACAACATTGATCGTGTGCGGCCCCTTGTCTTTACCGATCGTCGAAAAACTGTCCGAATGATGGCTGATGGACTGAATTTGGGAAAATCAACAGTGCACACTATTTCAACCGAACATGATGGATGGATCCTTCACCATGACCATTCACCTGCACTTTCAGCATTGATGGTTCGTCAGTTTCTGGCGAAAAATTCAATCACCATCCTTGATCATCCTCCTTATTCGTCAGAATTCACCCCCTGTGAATTTTTTTTCCTGTTCCCAAAATTTAAACGTGATGATGGGACATCACTGGGAAGATGTATACTACCTTGATCAAAAATTTCCCGGAATTTATTCAGAAAATTAAAAATACAAGTTTATTCATCTAATTCTATATTGTCCCCTTCAAAGTAATCCCCATCGACTGCAACACACTTATGCCAGCGCTTGATCCAATCCTCGAAACATTTTTTATATTCGGTTTTCGGTATGTCCATCAGTGCTTCCTGCGATTTTTCCATTACTTCCTCTCGGCTGCTAAAACGCGTTCCCCGTAATGGTTTTTTAACTCGATTGAACAGAAAGAAGTCACAGGGAGCCAAATCAGGTGAATTCGGTGGCTGTTGGATGGTATTTGTTGCATTTTTCGTCAAAAAATTACGAATAATGATAGCACTGTGCGACGGTGCGTTATCATGGTGCAAAATCCACGAGTTTTCTGCCCACATTTCTGGTCTCTTTCGGCGAATTGCTTCACGCAAACGTCTCATAACGCCCAAATAATACTCTTTGTTTACTGTCTGGCCTTCTGGCAAAAATTCATGATGCACTACACCGTTGTAATCCATGAAAACCGTCAGCATTGCCTTCTTTTTTGACTGAAAACGACGTGGTTTTTTTGGTCTCGGCTCATTTGGTGAACGCCATTCACTTGCCTGATGTCTGGATTGCGTGTCGTACTCATAAACCCACGTCTCGTCTCCAGTAATGATCCTTTTGATGAATGTGGGATCGGATTCAGCCTCGCAAATCATGTCTTTTGCGACGTCAACACGGTCTCTTTTTTGCATGAAGTTGAGGTCTTTTGGCACCAACTTTGCTGCTACACGACGGAAACCCAAATCATTAACCACAATGTCTTGGGCGGATCCATAGGCAATGTTCAAGTCCTCCGCTATTTCTCTGATGGTTAATTTGCGGTTATTGACCAACATTTCTTTTACTTTATCAATTTTTTCACCGACTTTCGATGTCGATGGTCTGCCACTGCGTTCATCATCTTCGATTGACTCACGACCACTTCTGAACCGCTCGTGCCACTGGTAAACGACCGTTTTTTTTAGAGAATCGTTGCCGAAACACTTTTCCAACATTTCCAACGTCCGTGCGCCACTAAATCCGTTTTTTACGCAAAATTTAATACAAGTTCGTTGTTGCAAATTTAAATCCATTTCTGAAATTGTAAAAAATCGCCAACACACACAGAGATAGATGTACTCTTGGCTACGTAACTTTTGCAAATGTCAAGTTATGACACTAAGATTTAAAGGGAATATCAACAACAGATGTACCAATTTAACAAAAAAAAACAGAACTCAAATCGGAACGATGGGAGCGCCACACGGTGGTTATTCCGGGAACTTTTTGATCAAGGAGTACATACATATATTTGCAAGAGACTCTATACATCCGACCAGTCTGATTCTCTCAGTTATAATCCTGCAATGATCCTCTAGTTATTCACTGAAATAATTTATAGAGATTTTATTCTATCGCTGGAGGCCCACAGTTGAATACTGATTTCGCATTTGATGAACTAATTGATAGTATATTTTTGATCGTAGCGTGTCGATGTCCGTGATGGAAATGAGAGCGATGGGTAACCTGGACAGAGGAAGGAGAGAGTAGGTTCTTCAGCCCCCATGAGAATTCAGGGAGGAGTTACGAATATTTGTAGGAGGAAATATGATGGGCTAAATTTGAGGAATTTGTCGCGGTATGTGGATAATAATAGGCTCTGGGGATCGTCATAAATCCTACTATTAGATGGAGCATCTTGAAAATGGCATTTATTGATATTTAAAGGGAATATCAACAACAGATGTACCAATTTAACAAAAAAAAACAGAACTCAAATCGGAACGATGGGAGCGCCACACGGTGGTTATTCCGGGAACTTTTTGATCAAGGTAGTATACAATAAAGCATGAAACAATGAGAAAACGGAAAAGCCTAACTGTTGAGGTCTTCCAAGGGTGCTTTAAACAGTGGAAAAAAATAGAAAATAATGGAGACTACTTTGAAGGGACGAAATCGATGTAGACTAAATTTTGGAAAATAAAGTTTTTAATGGCCTCAGCTCGCGTATTTATTGGACGGAGTAGTATACTTAGATGGTTAAGATTTCCGACAAGTCAGTTAAGATGAAGAAAGTGATTCCGAAGTAAATGGAGACAGCTAAGGTCCAGATGTACTTGATAGCGAGAGATAGAGGAAGCATGAAGGGACACAAAAGGGAACAAGGCTGTGGGGATATACAAATAACATCAAAGAAAAATCACTCAAGGATTTAGCAAAACATGAAAGGAGCAGGCTAATTCATGCACATAAGAAATCTTCTTTAGATCAGTATTGATTTCCATCCCAAAAATGGGAACATGCGCGGAACGTTATGATTGACTTCTGGCGCAGGCATGCTAGTCCTAGGATCATCATCGTTCAAAGGATGAGGGCAAATGATTACTTAGTGGATGCCATAACGGTAATGATTTCACCAATGGAGAGTAATATGGAACAAATAAGGGATTCATTTCTTTGGTTTGGGGATTGCGAGAAGGTGTCCAACAGAGAAAATTTGGCAAAATTAAAAAAACGTCAAAGAAGTTAAGCAAGAGTGGACTAGTGGCGAAGGTGACCTGTTAGAAACGTGGTGCAAAATGCACAGAGGTGTGGGAAACTACGTAAAACAGAATCTGGGTGAGCTCAGTGTTGGGTAGGGGGGTTAGGCCATCCATTACTACTATTCGTCCTCTTCAACATAAATGCGGACGAAAGGACAAGAAAGGCATTGGAGGTGCTGGGAGAAGGGATGAAAGTTGGTAGGGAACTCATCAAATTAGCGGTATCAGCAGGCAATCAAGCGCTATTCAGCCAAGGAATTTCCATTAATGCCTAAAACAATGTGATACCTTTGCGATGGAAATCATTGAGAAAATTAAATAGGTTTGGAGGTTTTCCCAAAAATGGCTTGGATAAACGCACAAGTCAGAGGCATAGAATGGAGCAGGTGGGACAGCTCAACAATTCAGGAAGAGTTTTCGGAAACGGACATAAAAGGAGAAAGGACATTAAAAGAAAATTTACTATGAGTTATCAAGCTTTTAAATAGAGAAGGAAGCTGATGACGGAGATCCTAAGTGAAATTTTAAGGAGAATTAGTAAAAACTTTTAACATGGAGCGTCATATTGTCCGTACGGAAACTTAATCGTTGTAGCAAACGGATAACCATATAATGGAGGCTTGGGCATCTGGTCGCAGAAAAGAATTGAACAAGTGAAATAAACGCAAGGAAAAACCAACGGAGAAGTTCCAGGCTGGATAGGTAGGAGAGAATTTTGCTAGTAGAACTTCAAAGAAGGAAGGATGTAAAAATTAAAGTAAGGTAAATGAGTGAAGACCGTGGTGGTGTTATGCTAGGTAAACGAGGAAGAGGCAGGAAAAAAATAGGCATGACGGGATGAAGGGAGGCTGGGAACATGGGATTTCAGTAAGTGCGAAGATGAGAGTTTTCAATATTCCATTCAATCAATCTATCTCTCATCAGACAAAACTCCCTTCAAACAATGCCTCTGAACATCTGCCGCTGCTGTGGATTTGAATTTCGAGAAATAAATTCTTCCCCTCCTTCACCTCTGTAAAATTTCTTGTCTTCCTGTCTATTCAAATTCTATAATTATATAAAAAATGATACTTATATATTTAATCTTATTATGCTAAATATATTCCTTAAATTACTCTCCATGGAATACAACCTTGACGGGGTGGAAGGGCTTGTGCGTTCCGATGACCCCTAGAGCTGTGCTGGCGGGAGAAATGATAATTGCTCCTGGTAGGGACACACATGCCAGTTAAGTCGAAGGTTAGGAGCCAGACGAAAGGTAGTCCACGCCGCGTCTGTTCCTCAGTGAGGCGGCTGCAATGGCGTCTGACCCCAGTGGGGCGGCCAGTAAGTGATGGTGTCACGTTAAAAACACTATTGAGTAAGGCAACGGGAAGCCACCTCAATTATTAATTCCGAGATATATATGATGGACACCATAACGAAAACGGGACTAGGTCCAATCGGCCGCGCATCGTGTCCAGCAGCGGGGGAGGCAAGGATTCCACGGCCGTCTTCACACGAAATCCTTGCAAAGCGAAAGCGACAGTAGCAGCACAGAAGTCAGAGAAGACGACAAAATGAGACAAGGGACATGGAATGTTAGAACGATGTCGAGAGCAGGAAAATTCAAGAATATAAAGCGAGACATGGAAGAAATACAGTTTTAGGAAGTGAGAGATGAAATTGAAAAAGAGTGGGGATTGCTGGACTGATAGTTATTAAGTAACAAAGACCTGTATACCTGTATACAGCGGAGGAGAGAAGAACCAGCAAGGGATTGCCACAATATTAAATAAAAAGGTATGAAAAAGTGTAGTCAACATAGAACAGGCAGCAGATAGAATATTACTAGTAGAGATAAAAGCAGAACCGACGAACTTGGTCATTTTCAGGTACACATGCCACCAAGCAAGGAAGAAAAAGGTTAAACACATAGTTTATTTATTTATTTGGGATACATTGCTGTTAGGCGATAAGCCGGGTGGCAATGACATGATATAACAAACAGTAGTCATTCTTAAAACATATCACAGTGTCATTAAATAGTCGCCATTAAATAGTGTCATTTAACAATCCCATCATGTATACCTTTTGCATTCACGCCTAAATGATTTAATGCTTTTGGGTAAGGGCTTAAAGAGTTCATCAGGCAGCTGGTTCCACTCTTTGATTCCCATATTTAGGAACGAAAACTTGGCGGTGTTTGTCCTTTGGGGCATGTATTTGATTTTAAGCGGGTGATCATTCCTGCCGAGATAACATGGCTTATTTACACTCTCGTTCAGTTCTTTCCAGCCTCCGTCAGCTTTCAATATTTTAAAAATGGCACACAGTCTATTCAGCTTCCGTCTGTTCTTTAGTGACCCCCATCCTAGTGAGCCTAGCATGTCACTTACACTGTCGGTCTGCCTATGTCGCCCTAAAACGTACCTGGCAGCCTTCCTTTGCACTGCTTCTAATTTTTTCACATGCCCTATTTCAAAGGGATCCCATACTGTGGTCGCATATTCGACAATAGGCCTTACAATTGTTTTGTAGGCCAATTCTTTAGCTGATTTAGTGCTTCCTTTGAGGCTCCGCATGACCCAGTGGAGCGATTTAAAGGCCTTGCCTACCACATAATCTGTGTGAAGTCCCCACCCTAAGTCTTTACTTAGGTGTACCCCTAGATATTTACAATTATCTTTTGTTACAATCGTTTCTCCCATTATTTTATATACCCTTCCCTCACCTGCCTTCCTTTTGGAGAATGAGATGTGGATAGTTTTTGCAATGTTTATCTCCATTTTGTTGATTTTGATCCAATTAGCCACGTTATCTATGTCACCCTGCAGAACGTCGCGATCACTGCTGCTGCTGATTTCCCTATAGAGTATACAGTCATCAGCGAACAATCGTATTTTAGACACCAAAGAAGGCGTAGGTACACATGGGAAATCCCGAAGCATTCGGGAAGGTATCAGTTGGACTATGTTATAATTAGGCACATATCTAGGAGCAGCGTCATCAATGTGTAGCTTTCCAAGAGCGGATGCTGATCCAACATTCATTAATTATGGAGTGTAGCGTCCGATTCAAGAAGATAAAACGGTTAAGTAAAGGGAACGTAAAATCACTAAACTTACCGAGAAAGCAATATCAGCAGGCAGTATAGAAAATCATGACTGTGTAGAGGAAACATGATTTTGTTTTGAATGTGGTTATATTCTAGTTTACGGGTGGTGACCTAACACCCCCCGCTACACGCCCTTGCGGCGACTTGCGGAGTATACTAGGGATGTAGATGTAGACTGAGGAAAAAGAGCTCGGTATTAAAAAAGAAATAGGAAACATATCAAAGAAGGGATATCGTAGTTCACATATGGAACAATAGGAACTGAAAGTTAGATAAGCACAAGGAATCCATGGATTATGGGCGAAATGAAGAGAAAGATGGACGAGAGAAGGAAATGGAAGAGTGTAAACACAGAGTTAGGTAGAAGGAAGTATGCAGACTTAAATAATAATTTTTTTATTTCTTACGCAGCTAAAGTGGTTCTCGAGGTCATCAACAATCTGATGGAGAAGAGGGAAAATGATAAAGAATAGGAGAGGCACGGGTGATGACACTGCAGTCATTGAGATCACTAATAGAGAGGAATAGAGAATGCAATCAGGACGTACATGACTGTTCCGCAGATCTCGAAAAGACCATTAATAGAGTAAATAGGGTAAAATTAATTAATGCATCGGAGTAGATTGGTGGAATAGGGGACTTTTCCGCCACCTATACATGTCTCAGACAGCTCCTTTACGAGTGCCGGATGGTGAGTCCGAATGGTCAGTGTTTGGAAGAGGAGTAAGACAGAAGTGTCCAATATAACCTCTGCCGTCCAATGTGTGGAGGAAATGATGAAAGAGGCTTGAGAAGAAATGTAGATAGGAATGAAAGTCGGAGGGGTATTCGTAAATTCAGTTAGGTTTACTAATGATTAACCTTTAGTTTATCAGTCAGTTAAGGGGTTGCAACCTCTGCTGAGTGTATTGATAAGTCAGTACGATAGGTATGGGATAAGAATACATGTAAATAAATAAAACAAAAGTTATCCAGTCTCCGGGAAACGGAAAAGCTAAGTAACATATGAAAACATGAGTTCACCAACTAGAGGAGGTGAAACAGCACTCATATGCCTATCTCGGAAGTGTTTTAGACCAACACGGTCAAAGTAGTAGGGGCATAAGGAGAAGAATTGCTCTAGGAAAAGAGGCTTTCACATTGAGGAGGGAGTTGATGACAGGGACGTTGAGTATGGATATTAAGAAAAGACTCGTAAAAACTTTGATATGGAGCGTAGCTATGTACGGCGCGGAAACGTGGTCATTGAAGCAGGGGGATAGACGTACGAGGAGGAACCCAAAAGTAACGGGAATTAGGCTGCGGTGTTGAGCGAAAGTGGGGTAAGCCTTTGTTCGGCCGGTCGCACCTTAGGCTCACGACACCTGTATGCCCAGCGCCGTCGCTGTGACTGGATCGGTTCGTCCGTGAGAGCTGTTTCAGTGATACAGCGTGTTTCATTTCGGCGAAAAACGTGATGGGGGATTATCAAGAGCAACGCGCTGCAGTGAAATTTTGTTTCCTGTTGGGGAAATTGGCCGCGTAAACTATTTTAATGCTCAAGACTGCATATGGGGAAACTACCCTTAGCAAAACCATAGTTCACGAGTGGTTTACATGTTTTAAAAATGGTCAAATGCCAATTGAAGACCAACCCCGTTCAGGCCGCCCTTCAACATCAAGAACTGACGAAAACGTCGACAAAATCAATGCCCTCATTCGTGAAGACCGTCGCAGAACCATCGATCAACTCTGCGAGACGTCTGGCGTGTCGTGGAGTTCAATTCAGAGGCTTCTAGAGCAGATCTTTGGCACCCAGGCGACTGGTACTTCCATCATGACTACGCGCCGGCTCATACCGCCCTCTCCGTGATGCCGTTTTTGACAAAAAACAGCATTTATTCGATTGTCCCCGCCCCCCTACTCACCGGATTTAGCTCTCTGTGACTTTTTTTGGAAAGCGTTTGACACTGTGGAGGAGGTAAACCAAAATCGCTAGAAGGCCTAAAGGACATCCCGATAAATGAATTTCAGAAATGTTTCGAGCAATGGAAGCATCGTTTGGAGAAGTGCACTGTGGTCAATGGGGAATACTTTGAAGGTGAGCAACATTTAATGTAAATATATTGAGAACTAAAGAATCTATAACAACATTCCTGTTATTATTGGGTCCCCCCTCGTAGATCGTAGGCTTATGAAATGTGGGTGTGGAGGAGGATGGAGAAGGTGAAATGGACAGGAAGGAAAACAAATAATGAGGGAGGAGAGAATAGCGTAGAAAGAAATCAAGTAGAGGCAAGAAATAATTAATCGTTTCAGGCGTAACTGTGTGGAATTGTTTCAAGATGAATGCGTCCAAAGGAAACTTTATAATACCAAGTATAAACTAAACTTTAAAGCGACCTAGGATTTGCCTATTGTATTAAAGTTTATTTTCTTTGTGGAATTGCAAGGTTTTATTTGAACGTTACTCAACAGAGGTAGGAAAGATGAATACAGAGCGTTCTGATTGGCCATAGGATGTTGAAGACTGCTCGTGAAGAGTACGAAATTAGGAAATAGGATTGCAAGTTGTAAAAAAGGAGAATGAAAATCTAATTTCATGTCGCATTTGTACAGTGAAAAATACTCAAGCATGCAAACTATTATTATTTATTAATATATGGTTTTAAGCTATGTTTTTGGTGGACATGGACTAAACACGGCATATTCAATCTCCCGTATGTATCAAAACCCTCATCCATACATAATAAGACAACCTGTTATCAATAAGAATGGAAATATATTCACTAGATTTAATGTTTCTGGTTTGTTTATTTCGGAAATCAAACGAAAACGTTAATTTAACCTTACGCCCCTGGTAACGAAGTCAGTCGAATTAAATGTATTTTCCAAAAAATGGCTCAAAACAAAAAGTTACACCCAAATACGTTATTGAGTGTACAGCTTTTAGGAAAACGAGATAAACTTATTGGTTAGTTTCTGATTCACATTTGCCCGTCGAAGACTACAATAGAATGGGAGGGAAAAAGAAATTGGCATTTTTGGGACGACGGGCGCCTACTAGAATTAGGTTTTAGCCGACATCAGAAACCGATTTTCCGTCAAGGAATAAAAATAAAGAAATAATAGATACTTTCGATGTGACCAAATGGTTGGCACAAGCCAACTAAAGCGATTAAATATCTGGGCGCTGCCCTTAATCACGATCTCTCCTGGATGAAACATATACGGGGAATATATGGACAAGCTAACACCAAATTTGGATTTATTAGAAGAGTGCTTGGTAACTGTGATAAAGAAGTTAAAGAGAAATGTTATCTGTTGCTAGTTAGGCCTCGTTTAGAATATGTTGCCAGTATGGGATCCTCACTGAGTTGGATTGATTACCGAATTGAATCGCGAGCAGCGTAGAGGAGCTAGATTTGTGAAACTTTGTTATGATAAACTTAGCCGCGCATCCAAAATATTAGAGGAAATAGGCTGGGAATCATCACTTAATGGAGCGAAGGTTAAATTACAGATTGAAGTTCTTGCATTAATTGGAGGGACGTCTCTTTAGCGGCGATGTTGAAATGTTTTGTTACCCCGACCGTACTACGATAGGAGAGAGCATATTAATAAAATTAGAGAGATTAAGTATAAAACAGATAGATTTAAGATGTCATTTTTTCCACCAAGGATAGGGGATCGTAATAACATTGCTCGACCGTGGTAGGGTCATTTTCGGGTAAAATTATTCTGGTGTATATTCAAACCCTGCCACACACCCTGCCTCGCAGGGTTTACATATATAAATAAAAAATCGAAAGTAAATATTAAATATGTCTACGGAAAAGAGAATGAGTCTGAAACATTTGGAGATCACGCGAGGAGGGTGGCAGGTAAGGGCCGGCGGTGCCGCCAAGGGGTCTGAGGGAACGGCGGGAACCACGCCGCGTAAGACGGAAGTTGGCAACCGGGGCAGAGAGTCGCCGGGCGTCTTGTCCTGGTGTGGCGGGGCGGGGAGAGAGCGGCGGACAGAGAAAGCGGAGGATTGATGCGGGCGATCGGAGAAAGGGGACTGTTGCCTCCCGGAGAAAAAAAGCAAAGTCGCAGTTGCCAACGGCAGAGGATGGTGAACGCCAAGACGGCAATTCGCACAAAAATCTGTTTGCAGCATTGAAAAGCCAAGTAACGCAATCAGATCTCCGTGCTCCAAGAGACGTCGCCGAAAACACAAGTGAAGGCGAATGCGAGAGACCTCAATCACTGAATCAAAGCGAAAAGCTGTTTGAGCAAAGAGCTTGATCGGCTTCAATGAGTCTCGCTTTTTTTCGACCGAAACTCATCAAATGGTTCCACTGATTGAACGCTGACGGATGGCTTAGTATATACTCATTTCGGAACTGTACTAATTAAAGATGCGCGTATGATATTCGTTATTTACCAATGTGCTATAATGCACTTAAAAGAATATTAAGGTGGGATAGTGTATCCCACCCCTATTGCGTATAGTTTCCTGAGATAATGATTCTTCTCCGCTGAAATCATTACAGAGGGCATCTAGTTTTCAACAACAATCAGTGAAACATAAAACAATTGAACAATTGTATTTAGCTGGAGTTCGTTATTAGTGATGGAACTTAATCGTTCCCTTAGAGATTCGGCAATGAATAAAAAAAATGGATCACAATCAGCACTTAGAACAAAGTATATGAACGTATACAGGCCAGTTCCTTATTCATGTCATAAAATCTATTGCCCTAGTTAATTATTTAAACTCACCGACTTAGTTAATTACCTAATTAATCTAATTCATTAATCTTCAGTTTATCCCTCATGGCCCTCCAGCGCTCCATGACTAATCGCAAGCTCACAGGTTCGCCAACGCCATGCACAACGTGGGGGGGGGCTTTATTTATTTATTGCTTGCTCACATGATCAACAGTTTCATATCCGGGTTTTGTCAGTGGTATTTATTGTACGAATATTTAAACTACTACCACCAAACTGCCATCCAATGAATAACTAAGATCTAATTATGTTATTTGCCATGCTTTAGATTTGTCAGAATATACATATAAATAACCAAAGATAACGAGTGACGGCCGAAAATCGCATACTAATTTTTTGTCAATAAAAGAATTAAAATAATCTCCACGATCTCTCCTTCCGTTAAAAAGATTCAGAGTCAACTAACGCTCTAAGCTGCTCTATATAGGCAACGCAATCCGTCGTAATTAAGTTTCTTTCTTGTTTTTAAATAAAAACCTAGAAATACAGGTTCACCTTTCCGAGATCCAAATGTGGATTATCTTATCTAATACATCGCACTCCCACCGCCCCGGCGGAAATAACTCCCCCCTTCGCATTTCCACGGTGAGAAGGGTGGCGTGGGGCGATAGGGGAGGGGAGGGAGGGGGCCGCGGGGCGATAGGGGAGGGGGTGGGCCGCGGGACGTGCGCGCAGTCGGGAAGCGGAATGCGGGTGGGAGGGGAGGGGGTTGGAGAAAGTGAGGGGATCAGTCGGGGGGGTGAGATGGGGGGCTGGGGAGGGATGAAGGAGGCGCAAGGGGGGGTGTGATGACGCCGGCGGGCGATTCACGAGAGGAGGGGGTGAAGGTGGGGAGGGGGGGTAGGTAATTGCGCCACCCACAGCTTTATGAACATATACCAAAATTACCCTTTTAATCTCCTCCATCGTGTCGAATTTATATACTAGGCATAGGTACTCAGTTACCCTCATTACTATTACGTAACCTTTTTTTTTATCTCAATGAAAATATTTCATAATCGCAGATACACTTGCACAGGGTGAGTATTCGTCGGCACTTTTTGAATTAAAAAATAAAGGATAAAATATTTTATTCACATTAAACTTTGAGCATAATGAGCTATGTTTATTAATAAGATGGCTAGACCTTAAATGTAGATATACAAACAAAGGGAATCATAGGGAAAATATTTTTTATTATTTACTTCCACAGACCTCCACGGAAACATCTTTATCGATTTCAACTCCAAGCTTTTAGTTGTGTATTCATACACGGCAAGATTATGAGAAATACGCACTTCTAAATGCATATTTGGACATTCTTTTGGTCATGTAAAATGATAGCAGGTCTAAATTACAGTGGCTTTGTTTAGTATTTAAAAGCTAAATGAACACTCAAGCACTTTGAAATTAACCAATGCAGTATTTTTACGAATAGGATTTTAAAACGGCTCGAAATCCTCGAATACTCTATTTTCATTCATGATTTGCACGCAAAATGTGTTGGCCCATCTCATGTCCTCCGCATATCGATGGTCTCCCGGCCCAAACGTGGATGGTCATCTGGGTGATTAAAGAAAGTGAATGCGATGCGGATTCCATTTCTTCAGAAGTATGACATGTATCGTCAAATCTCTAACGAAACATCAACTGTTGCAGAGTTTTTTTTATTTGCGGGATTTGGGGACCAAATAGTAACAAGAGCTTCGATTACCATGCATTCCAAAGTTGAAGGATAATCTTAATAATAAAGGTACCCGTGACTTAAGGAGTGGAGGCCATGAGGTTGCATGTCCATGTGATGGTTTGAATTTCCCCTTCTTACTTTCCAATCCTGCATGATCTATCTTGCTACGGTGAAGACCTGTCGCATACGCAAATAGTTTAGGTTCATTTTCATTCCCTTATTTTCGCATAGAAAATATCTCATTCGATGAATTAACCCCTGTTTTGAATTTAATCTTCCTCCACCATGTATACAAAGTTGCACGTAATTGGATTTTTTTCCTAATATTTTTCCCTCATCACTCCCTCTCCTTTATCCTCCCTTATCACTCTCACCCTTCCCACCTGGTGCTTGCACCCCCTGCCACGCACCTCTTTGGTGGATCGCGGGGTGTTTATGTTTCGATGTCGATAGCCAACCGGATATGGACATTTAGAAAGGGAATTGCTTGCGCTGGCGTCCTTTGGGGCGTAAAGTTCGGCGAGGAATGTGACGTGTCAGTGTCGCGATCATGATATTGCCACACACACACGCCTACGCTTTCTCCCGTTTTCCAATCCCTTTCTTTCCTTCCTTTCGGCGAAAATATAAGATAGATAGATTTATTCACCATAGAGTAATACGTTATTGTATGGCCTTCGTTAAAGATTCAATCAAATTTGCAGGTACATTATTTTTGCATACGTAAATACAAATTCATGAACATGTGGGTGGATTTGAATTAAATAGTAACGGGTATTAAAGATTTAAAAAACAGATTTCCCTGCATAGGCTCATTCTATATATTCCTGGAAACTATAAAAAACATTATTTACAAGGAAATCTTTAAAATTTTTTTGAATTTATTTTCTTGGGGGAGAATTCGTTTTAACTCTTCAGGAAGTCGATTAAACAGCAGTCTTTCTGAAACTTCTGGGATTGTTGTAGTGCTGCTGCTCTGCAATGGCCATTATGAAGATTATCCTTATCCCTAGTGTCCTCGTACTTGTGAACATCCCTATTTCTGACCATTGAAGGGGTTTTGGTACAGGCATACAAAGTCACATTATGCATATATATATATATATATATATATATATATATATATATATATATATATATATATATATATATATATATATACACGGAATGCTCATGATTTTACGACATTTGAAATACTCCCAACAGGATTTTATTGCATTTAGTTCAAATATAACCCTTAATGCGCGTTTTTGAAGTGTGAGTATTCTATCGATGTTTCCATGAGCTGAACTCCCCCAGCAGACGATGCCATATCGAGATATAGACTCAAGTATACCATGGTATACTGGGATTACGTAATACTTCTGTATTACAATAGTTGGCAAGATTTTTTTAAAAAGAATAGGGCTGAGCATAATTTTTACTTCATATTTCCATTTGGAACCTCCAGCTTAATTTGTTGTCTCTTTCTAAACCCAATAAAGTGGTATGTTCTAACTGAGAAATCAATTGGTTTCCTATTTCTACAGAAATATTTTACTGAATGTCTTTCTTACTAAATATAAACTAAGCTTCAGGCGGGTTTCGAACCCCGACCTCCAGTTTGACCAGTTGGCACACAGTCCATTGAACCAGCCGTGTCGGTGGCTCATTGTCTCTCTCAATCAAAGTATGTGTGCTACTATGACATCACTGACTTCAATACGATCAGATCCCCTGAAGACGACGAAATCGCGACGTGGCGATATCCGTGTTCTGCTAATTAATTAATTTTGTGAGGTGCAACTCAGTTCATTTGATTATGAAAATATGATCGCGCCTTGGCCACGCACGTTGGAAAGTATTGATGTATATATACGTACATGATAGCCTGCCAGCCTTACGAAGCTAGGGCACGTGGCAGGGGGTGATAACACACCTGACTACTGCTCTGGCAATAATTTACAAACTTAAAAGCACATTACATGTGCTCAAAATCTCAAAAAAGTTGGTGATTTGCAGGAGTGAGAGAAAGAACGAAATTGAAGAAGCAAACAAATAGACAGAATGATTCCGGAGAACACATTTTTTAGGAGGGTAAAAAAAGTTGGGCTAAGAAATGAATGTGGACACAAAGGGGGGAGCATTTTGAGGTTTTGTAGCATGACAGTGGTGACGAAAGTTACTGAATGTACGAAAGTTACTGAAATATAGTTGGTTATCCAAAATTACGGCAAGAAAGTAAAAATGAGGATTGAAAAGAGAGAAATCCAGTCTCAGAAGGAATATTTAGCAAAGTTTTGAAATTTGAAAGAATGATTTTTGTTATTATTTAACAAAAATTGCTTAATTTATGCTAGCTTCATATTATAGACTTATCAAACGAATTAAATATTATATTATTATGATAATATATACAATGCGGGTCACTTAAGTCCAGGGTTAGAGCGTTGGACTCCTGACCGGAGGGTCCGGGCTCGATTCCCCGGCATGCCTCTCTGGGCACTTGCAGCTACACCAAGCTATGTGATTTTCGGGTACCACATCTTCCTGGGAAACCATAACTGGCCCAGGGAAAGGAACTGGCCCCCCTACCCTGATGTGTGAATTTCACACGCCGTATAAGGCTTACTACTGGGTGATCTCTACCATCACCAACGAAACCGACCTCCGTGTTGATTACTGTGTCAATGTTTTTATACAGGGTCCGTACAATAAGTATCGTGACTGGTTCGCTGTAGCCTCAACGGAGCGGTGGATGGAGGTCCGATCGGCCGGCTCGGTGGAGGGGTCCTCCACCACTCAGGCGCAC
This sequence comes from Hetaerina americana, assembly GCF_022747635.1. NCBI lineage: Eukaryota > Metazoa > Arthropoda > Insecta > Odonata > Calopterygidae > Hetaerina > Hetaerina americana. The sequence continues at coordinate 93,331 of NW_027287051.1, read as the reverse complement.
TATAGTTCAGTCGCCTTCGGACATGCGTTGAGAAAGGAGGTGTATTTTTGTGACGTGTGATTGTTTGTGGTGTCGTCGCGCCAGCATGGAGCGCACCGTCGAACAACGCTTCGCTGCGACGTTTTGCGTTAAACTCGGGAAACCCGCGTCGGAGACCCTTGAACTCATTAAACAGGCTTATGGGGATGATGCCTTAAGCCACACAAGAGTTTTTGAGTGGCAAAAAATGTTTAAGGAAGGCCGGGAGCTCGTCGAAGACGAGCACCGCGTCGGACGCCCGACGACCGCTCGAACCGATGCTCAGGTGGCCAAAGTGAAAAGGTTTTGGACTCTGACAGGCGTTTAACCATCGCCCTTATCAGTGAGGAGACCGGCCTTTCAGTCGAAATCGTCCACGCCATTGTAACAGAGGATCTTGCGATGAGAAAAGTTTGCGCGAAGCTGGTGCCGAAAGTCTTGAGCGAGGAAGAAAAACCGTCGCGGGTGGAAATTTCGTAAGAAATGTTGGACTGCGTCCAGGAAGATGAAGATTTTCTCAACAAAGTTATCAAAGGAAAGGAACGTACCTCAAAGGAAAGCTCAAAAGGAGCTCAAAGGATATTGGTTCGATTCCATCGGGCGGTTCAAATGGCGACGACAAAGGCTCTCAACATAGTATTCCGGAAACCGACTTCCAGCGGGCTTCTGACGATTGGCAGACGTCCCGAGCAAAGTGCATCGATGCAGGAGGAATGTATTTGGAAGATTATTAAGTAATTGTAATGATAACTGCAATAAATTTTGATTTTTGGAACCAGTCCCTATACTTGCTTTACGGACCGAGTATATAATGTGTAGATTTTGCCAAAAGGTTGGCCAGCATGTGGGGGATTACGAATAAATTAATATTTGCCATGGACAGCAAAAAATAAAGAATACTACCTTGATCAAAAAGTTCCCGGAATTTATTCAGAAAATTAAAAATACAAGTTTATTCATCTAAATCTATATTTTCCCCTTCAAAGTAATCCCCATCGATTGCAACACACTTATGCCAGCGCTTGATCCAATCCTCGAAACATTTTTTATATTCGGTTTTCGGTATGTCCATCAGTGCTTCCTGCGATTTTTCCATTACTTCCTCTCGGCTGCTAAAACGCGTTCCCCGTAATGGTTTTTTAACTCGATTGAACAGAAAGAAGTCACAGGGAGCCAAATCAGGTGAATTCGGTGGCTGTTGGATGGTATTTGTTGCATTTTTCGTCAAAAAATTACGAATAATGATAGCACTGTGCGACGGTGCGTTATCATGGTGCAAAATCCACGAGTTTTCTGCCCACATTTCTGGTCTCTTTCGGCGAATTGCTTCACGCAAACGTCTCATAACGCCCAAATAATACTCTTTGTTTACTGTCTGGCCTTCTGGCAAAAATTCATGATGCATTACACCGTTGTAATCCATGAAAACCGTCAGCATTGCCTTCTTTTTTGACTGAAAACGACGTGGTTTTTTTGGTCTCGGCTCATTTGGTGAACGCCATTCACTTGCCTGATGTCTGGATTGCGTGTCGTACTCATAAACCCACGTCTCGTCTCCAGTAATGATCCTTTTGATGAATGTGGGATCGGATTCAGCCTCGCAAATCATGTCTTTTGCGACGTCAACACGGTCTCTTTTTTGCATGAAATTGAGGTCTTTTGGCACCAACTTTGCTGCTACACGACGGAAACCCAAATCATTAACCACAATGTCTTGGGCGGATCCATAGGCAATGTTCAAGTCCTCCGCTATTTCTCTGATGGTTAATTTGCGGTTATTGACCAACATTTCTTTTACTTTATCAATTTTTTCACCGACTTTCGATGTCGATGGTCTGCCACTGCGTTCATCATCTTCGATTGACTCACGACCACTTCTGAACCGCTCGTGCCACTGGTAAACGACCGTTTTTTTAGAGAATCGTTGCCGAAACACTTTTCCAACATTTCAACGTCCGTGCGCCACTAAATCCGTTTTTTACGCAAAATTTAATACAATTTCGTTGTTGCAAATTTAAATCCATTTCTGCAATTGTAAAAAATCGCCAACACACACAGAGATAGATGTACTCTTGGCTACGTAACTTTTGCAAATGTCAAGTTATGACACTAAGATTTAAAAGGAATATCAACAACAGATGTACCAATTTAACAAAAAAAACAGAACTCAAATCGGAACGATGGGAGCGCCACACGGTGGTTATTCCGGGAACTTTTTGATCAAGGTAGTATATGAAACTCAAATCTTCCTTTTCGATATTCATTGCAATCAAGAATAGACATGCCCAGTGACCTATATTTCACCAGTTATGAATTTAAAACATTAAATAGCTCCTAGAGGAGTGAGAAGACAGGGGGCTAAGCTTTCACTAATGGTGGCTTGTGACAAATGTAGAAATAGCATGTTGGCTAGGACCTATGATCATTGACTAATAACCACCTGAATAAATGGCTAACGTCATAAACGAACAAATTTCTAAAAAAGTGAACATTCTCGTAGAGGCCTTAACGGAAAAAGTGGAGCAATTTGAAGTCTCGCCTAGTTTTTGGGTTTTCAAATATTTATTCGTTCACATCAAATTGCTAGTGATGCGAGAAGTGGGATGGGATCACGAGTGTGGCTATGAGAACATTGTGAGATTACGAATGCGGTGAACAAAGTAACAAAAGGACACCCTCACCTTGAATCCGTGAAAGGTCTCATTACAAGGTAAGATCAAAACCATACTTAGCGCTGATTACTTTGGATAAGATACAATAACATATAATATTTATATATTATATAGTCAACTCGTCGGTTGACTTTCAGAGTCGAGCTCTCCCCAAATGGCTCTCAAAGGAGCTCACTCATTCAGATTAGTGGAGTCAGTTCCTATTCCTGTGCCGCCCGTGGTTTCCTGCCGATTGTTAGCCCCGATCTCCAGGAAATCGTAACGAATAGTCTTAGGTGGTGGCCTTGTGCCCAGGCATGATCTGTAACTTATCCGCCAAAGATAAAATAATAATGAGATACATTTCGAAAAATATCGCGTTTAGGCAAATAAATCCGAGTACGTCAGCCGAAATATAACTCGTCCACCCTCCTCCAGTCAGTGGATCTCTTTCACGTCTGCATAAAGATCGATGGCGACATTATATTTCAGATAAAATCGTAGGGTCGCATCAAATGGCGCCCGACGTTTCTAGAGAGGGTGCAGCGTGTGATATGTGTCGAGTCCTCTCCATCTCTGAATTTCCCAGCTTTCAATCTCACGTTCATCCCAAAACTCCGCATCTTGAGGTCCCCTATTGGAGATTTGTTTCATCTCAGGAATAAACTTGAAAAAAATCATTTCGCTATACGTGATCTGTTCAATAAATGCGCGGAATGATGCAATCTGGCGGCCATGACGCGTACTGTAGCCCTGTCGCCCTCTAGCGGCCCTAGTTGCCTGAGACCCAATGAACCGCCTGCGCTTGGCGGATCGTCGAGCTGTGAGCATGGTGCCGGTTATGTTACTTTCTGTTGTCCTTTTTTTTACTGTTTGTCGAAAATGGAAATTGACGAAATCACGGAGCAACGAATCAACATCAAGTTTTTTTGGTGAAGCACGGTAAAAGTTATCAAGAAATTACTGAAATGTTGGAAGCTGTTTACGGTGATGATGCTCTGAAGAAAACATCCGTTTTCAACTGGATTAAATGAAACAAAAAAAACAAGAAAAAGCCGATCGGAAATTGAAGTCATTCTCCCGGTTTTCTTTGATGTTGAAGTTGTTGTTCATCATGAATTTCTTCCTGAAGGACAAACAGTAAATGCCTGAGTTCTGCCTTACATTTGTCGAGCGTTTGAGAGATCGCGTGCGACCAAATTTGACTCAAGGCGATGGATGGATCCTTCACCATACCAATGCACCTGCACATTCAGCATTGATTGTTCGCCAATTTTTGGAAAAAAATTCAATCACCATCCTTGATCATCCTCCTTATTCGTCAGATCTCGCCCCCTGCGACTTTTTCCTATTCCCAAAATGCAAAAATGTGATGAGGGGACATCACTGGAAAAATGTGGACACAATAAAGCAAGAAACGACGAGATAACTAAAAAGCCTAACTACCGAGGACTTGCAAGGGTGCTTTAAACAGTGAAATAGAAGATGGAATAGGTGCATAGCAACGGATGGAGAGCACTTTGAGGGGGAAAAAGCGATGTAGATTAAATTTTGCAAAATAAAGTTTTTTTATGGCCTCAGTTCGCGTATTTATTGGACATACTTCGTATCCATTTACGGATTCGAACTTGTGGCTAATTCGGTAATCCTGAATCTTCTGGTTAGACTAATACTACGGCGGTTTCCCGGAGACTTGCACATTACACTACTGCGTCCAATTCCTCGGGCATTACTCTTTGCCCGCAGCTGCGGCAATTGACAGCAGACAACTTGCCCGCTCCACGCCATCGGCACCTTCCGCTGAAGGCACTTACTGCCACTCTCCGGTCTTGTAAGATCGTAGTAGGAGCTTCCTTTACAATTACTTACAATTATTTGTAGTAGAAAAAAATCAATTGGCTTATTTTTAACAAATTTTGATGCCTCAGGGATTTGAATGCGTACCCTATGCCGACCTTGATACCGTTCAACTATCTCAACCCCAAGAAACGCCTCGAAATAATAGCACGAGCACATGTGAGTGCCTTGCGAAAGCGCGTGCGTTGCAAAATACATCTCTTCATACACATACACACACACACACATACACAGACAAACACACTATTCATCTCTATTACTTTCAACTCATGAAGTGAGCGGTCTTGTTATTGGATATTCAATATTTTTAAACGAAAGACGTTGTCCATCGCTACGATCTATCAACAGCCGACATAAGGGGCCGGCGCGATTAGAGATTTGGCGTCGCTAAGAAAGGGAATAGGGGCGAGCACGAAGAGAATAAAGAGACTGAAAAGGTATGAGTGTGGGAGGATGAGGAAGACTGTTGAAGGGACAGATGGAGAGGCAGTGGCGGAGAGGAAGGGTTGAGAAAGGACTGCACTGTGAAGATAGGGAAGAATAAGATTAATTGTTGGGGGGCGAAGATACAATGAAGGCTCGGGGAGAATGGGTGGGTGGGCTGTGGGTGGTGGAGGGTGTGGGAGGGGCGCCGTGCAGCAGGAAGGGAGGTTCGCGAGCCGATTAAATTGGAATCGGTGGAGGGGGGTGGGCAGGATGGGGGAGATAAACTGAGTCGTAATTGCCTTTATCCATCGTAACTGATGACGTCACTCGCCGCTTCGGATGAAGACGGCGTATTCTTGAGAGACGGAGGGAAGGCGGGGGAGGGGGTGGAGGAAGGGGGTGGGAAGAGGGAGGGGGGGGGTTGAGGGAAGGGAAGAAGGACGCATCCTTTTAAAGCGGGAGCGTTTGTGCGGGTGCGTTCGCCAGTCTCGCCATTGTTGTCCCACACACTTGCTGCCGTCTCTTCCGTCGCCTAACGACTTCTGCGCAGCCAACCAACCGACAATGGCCTCCCATTTGCGAGCATTTCGCCGGATTCGATCCTTACACGCAACTGACCGGCGCCATTGCGCCGTTTTAGATTTATTTTCTTGATCTCATTTGAGCGCACTCCTTTCTTGATATGAGAGCTGAGAATATTTTGTTTAGAAAACAGCAGAACCCCACGGCGAATGCAGCGCGGGAAGATTATCGTCCAAGTATGAGCGATAATAGTTTTAAGCACGGAATACGTTCTAATATTCTGATTTCATGAAAACCACCAAAGACGACATCCCGAACATTTGCACTAACTGAACTGAGTTTTAACACATTCATAATTCTTCTGAGTCTCTTCGTTAAGATTTACATTTTCTCACGTTACTTCCGTACAGACAGACAGAGCTTATACCAATAATTGTATGCTTATGGTCCCTTTTATGACTACATTTAGGATTTCCAATTGGTTAATTTCATCAGCAATTCTCAACTCCGACAAAAATGATGGAATTAAAAATTATATTTTGTAGTCTGCGTAAGCATATCCCTTTAAATCCCTCAGCGAAGGCAGTTATAGTGCAAGGCTTGCGATAGGTCAAAGCGCAATTGAGCACAACTACGCCGTGGAGAGTAACGAGGATGGCCATGAGAGGAAGGTTCAATGTCAATTCTGTTGGAAGGAGGAGGAGCTGTGGAGTTGCAGTGGATCGGATGGAAGCTGAAAGGAAGGCAGGGCGATATGGCAGGAGTTTAAGACTTCGAAAATGAATTCATGAGTGTATGAGGTCGAATGAGCGTAAAAATGAAGAAATATGACAGGAAGGATTGGGCAGGAAATTTCGTTGTGTTGGTTTCCGAGTCTTAATCCACCTCACCTTAAGCACAAGAGAGATGGAAGGAATATATAGAAGAACTGTATAATAAAGAGCTTAGACCAACAAAGTTAGGCATAGAAAAGGAACATGAAGTAGAGGACGAGAGCTTAGGTCCAGGCATACTCGACGATGAGATAGAAAGGGCTTAAGGGAGATGAAACTAAGTAAGGCCGTGGGGGTGGATAACATTCTGGCGGAACTACTGAAATGTATAGGAAAATGTGGAGGCAGAGGCTATACGGGCTGACTCGTAGTATCAATGAGGAAGGAATCTGGCCGGAAGACTTTGTGAGAGCAGTTTTAGTTCCGATTCCGAAAAAGGTGAAGGCCACGTCATGTGAGGACTACAGGACAATAAGTTCGATATCCCACGCAGCTAAAGTTGTTTCTCAGGATCATAAACAAAAGGATAGAGAGTAGGGCAAATGATTACTTAGGGATGATCAGTTTGGGTTTAGGAAGGGGAGAGGTACGCGTGATGCCATTACAGTAATGAGATTATTAATGGAGAGGAATATATAATACAATCAGGATATATTTGCCCGTTTCGTAGCTTTCGAAATTGCGTTTGATAGAGTGAATTGAGAAAAACTAATGAGTATATTGAAGAAAATAGGAATAGATTGGAGGGACAGGAGGCTAATCCGCAAACTGTACATGTCTCAGACTGCTCAGGTGCGAGTGGGGAACGGGGAGTCCGGATGGGCAGTATTAGGAAGAGGTGTAAGGAAGGGTTGCTCATTATCACCGTTGCTGTTCAACCTGTATGCAGAGGAAATGATTAAAGAGGCATGGGAAGAACTGGAGGTAGGAATGTAAGTGGGCGGGGAATTCGTAAAATCAGTTAGGTTCGCTGACGACAAAGCTTTAGTTTGTCAGTCAGCCAGGGGGCTGCAAGTATTGCTGAGTGAATGGGAAATTCAGTGCGACAGGTATGGGATGAGAATGAGTATTAATAAGAGCAAGGTTGGGTGATTTTCTAGTAAGAAAAATGCTAAGATAAACATTAAAGTAGGAGGGCAAAAACTAGAGCAGGTAGAACAGTTTACGTATCTCGGAAGTGTTTTGGACCAGCACGGTCAAAGTAGTAGGGACGTAGGGAGAAGAATTGCGCTAGGCAAAGAGGCTTTCACAAGGAGGAGGGAGTTGATGATAGGGACGTTGAGTAAGGATATTAAGAAAAGACTCGTAAAAACTTTGAAATGGAGCGTAGCTATGTACGGCGCGGAAACGTGGTCATTGAAGCAGGAGGATAGACGTAGACTGGAGGCTTTTGAAATGTGGGTGTGGAGAAGAATGGAGATGGTGAAATGGACCGAGAAGAAAACAAATGAGGAAGTACTTGGTATGGTGGGCGAAGAGAGGGGTTTGTTGGGAGAAATCCTATGGAGGCAGGAAAAGTGGATGAAGGGGGTATTGATCGGCAGTGGGATGTTGAAGACTGTAATAGAGGGGAGAATGTTAGGCAAACGAGGAAAGGGAAGGAACAGGATAGAGATGTTGGACGGGATGAACGGAGGAAGAAAGTACTCAGAGATGAAGAGGGACCTGCTATAGAGTAGGATTTTGTGTTTTGCTAGGATTCACAAAATGTTTTATTTAGTAGCTGTGTCTATCCAAAAACCTACCTTAACCGGTAGATTACCTAATAATAATAATAATTATATATATATATATATATATATATATATATATATATATATATATATATATATATATATATATATATATAGATATAACACAACACTTTTTGAAAGTCTCACGGACGTGAATAACAATGTATAACACTTAGCACTAATGGAAACAGTCAAAAACACACAGAAACACACAAAATAGAGACTCACCACCTCTATCAAGGAAGAGTTCTCAGTTCTGTCCCTCTCTTCCTTGATAAATGTGGTCACGACCACCGAAAATTCGAAAAATAGTGAGTCTCTTTTTTGTGCGTTTCTGTGTGTTTTTGTCTGTGTCCACTAGTGCTAAGTGTTATACATTATATATTTATTCATAGACTTCGAAAAAGCGTTTGAAAATAGGAATAGATTGGAGGAATAGGAGGCTAATCCGCAACCTACACATATCTCAGACTGCTCAGGTGCGAGTGGGGAACGTGGAGTCCGGTTGGGCAGTGTTAGGAAGAGGTGTAAGGAAGGGTTGCCCATTATCACCGTTGCTGTTCAACCTGTATGCAGAGGAAATGCTCAAAGAGGCATGGGAAGAACTAGAGGAAGAGCTAGAGAACGCGTCCTGATCTCACGGGTGAGTGACATTGACGCGTTCAGGGGCAAAGGGATAGTTCCTTACCATGCTCCACCACTCGGCGCTCGTCAAGATTTGATACTTCTTCGCAAATGTACCGTCCGGGATTGAAACCTGGAACACTCTTCACAAGCTTAAAGATGTATCCACGGGATAGTACGTCACCCTTTCCTTTCTGTCTATCCATCCAAATCGTACCCTGCCAGCCTCCGCTTGCATTAGGTGTATGACACGATGTGATCACACAACATGCACACAATGACAAAAATTAACATGCGACAGATGGAAAGCATGAAAATCATTTGCATTGACTGGGATGAATTACAAACTTCGAAACTATTGCAGTGTAATGCACATAAACGGATGACTTCGTTAACAGTTACTATTGCGGTATTTCCCGCAATTTCTGTGAATGAATCCCCTGCCGACTTTCTTTCTTATCTCCAATCTTTCCTATGCCTCTTTTACCATTTCCTCCACATTATTATTATTGGCAAAATACTGGTTAGGATAGATTTTGGATGGACACAAGCTACCATACAGCACCCCGACAATTCCCTTTTCGCTCTTAACAAGACACAATCGGACATCCAATGCTACAACAAGCCCCTCTTCATCTCCCTATATGCACTTCCTTACCCCCTTCATTCCATTCGACAATCGTGCCTCTTCCTTGTTTGCCCAATATTTTCCCCTCTATTACCGTCTTCAACATTCCACTGCTGACCAATACGCCCCTCATCCATTTTTCCTGCCTCCATAGGATTTCTCCCAACAAACCCCTCTCTTCGCCCACCATGCCAAGTACTTCCTCTATCATTCTACCCCTTCGTTTTCTCTTCATTATGCTATCTTGCATCAGGATATGAGTAATCAATTTCCCTCTTGGTAGTTATTAGGGGAGGTCACTGACTGATAAGGCCATTTGCACCATTGAGGATTGGTGAGCAGTATGGCAGAGGTAGAGTAGTCAGGGAATGGAGGAAGAAGGGCGGAGAGTAACTTGGTGCCAGCATTACCCTACCCTCACATAAAGGTGCCAATGGGTCCACACGGTTTATCGCCTACTCCGAAGTACGGCGGACCCCACTTCCGGTGCTCTCTGTATACAGCACCCCGACTAAGTATTAATCGAGATACTACTATGAATACTCTCAGGTACTGGATTCGAAACCGGGACTTCGGAGTGAGAAGTAGATCTTGAACGTATCCGGAATTGAAGACCAGTTAAATCTAGTGTGGAGACTGATAGGGAAATTTAGGCGGGGCTATGAAATGCAGGCCTCTTCAGTCCGAGTTCATCCGAAACCTACCAAAAACGGTGGACTACCAAAAACATAGATAAAGCTTTGCACATGCAATAGGAAAATTTTTATTTCGTGTTGAACTTTCGATTTAAAATACATTCTTAGAGTTGGTGGCACTGTTAGTCCATGTTAGGAAAATGTGTTAGCTGAGGAATTTCTCAATGTTCCAGGCCAAGGATCCAGGAGAATAAAGTAAGGGTTGACGTCGGAATTAAAATGGGACGCTTCCAGCCACGAAGATGCCATGAGACATTATTATTATTGATTCTCTCACCTCTTAGCAGCCTCTCTGGTCAAACTTTCACATGACATCTTCCACGCACAATATCTTTTCTAGGATAAATTTATTATCTCTAAATCAGGGAAAAGATTATTTGTATGGGGCTAATATTTTTAGAAAGATATAGGGTGTGGAGTAATCAAACCGAGTTGGTTGTTAAGACCCCAGGGTATATCTATAGCTGGATTAGAGCGCCCTTGTAAAATAAAAGGAAAAAAACACTGACGGATTATCACATTTGTTTTTCTCTCACAGCAATCAAAACACAAACGATTTCAACAGCAAATATTACAATATCTCTGTATAAGGACATTTCCGTACTTTTGACGAGAATACTATATAATGAGAACACGAATTGCTTCCCGTAATCTCGTTGAAAGAACGAGAACTGAAAAAATACGTCCATTCGGGGACGAGCGCGTGCGCGTTAGGAGGTGCATGTACAGCCCCACCATGGATAAGGTGAAATTTAGGTTCAAATAAAATAACTTTTTTTAAATTACGCTGAGTAGATAAATGTTTGTCTTTTATATTATTTGTGTTCAGGGGAAGCTACGGAATTCCGCCCTCTTAGGGGAGGACGAACGTCTGTCATGATCCCCCGAGAAGTCCCACTGCCGCTTGGGAGATGTTTGAAGTCGGGGGAAGGTGACGAAGTCTGAAGGGGGGACGCGGAGGTGTTGGGGATCGCGCGAGGGGTGGGGTGAAAAATAGACGGAGGGGTGGCGGGAGGGATTAAAGAAGAAAGGGTTGGGGGTGTACGATGCCTCCGTTCTGGTCGTCGGCCAAGTGTCGCGGACGTGGAGTGGGAGCCTTCCCTCAACGTGACTCAGGCTTGATCGCCTCCCTCCCCCGCCTCCCTCCTCCTACTAATGTCCCAGAGACAAACCCACTCACTCACTCTTTCCGCGACCAGGACTAGCCACGATTCCACCCGGAATCACTCGACTGGCGCCGCTGACAACCAGCCCTTCACCCTCAACAATCCCTACGTATCCGATCATCACCTGCTGGACCTTACCCCACCGTTCCCTCGCGCCTTTCCTGCCCCACCGAACTCGACTCCTTCCGGGGGTGCGATGGAGGGTTTCCTCCCCGAGGAAATAAAAAAATCTCTCGAAATCAGTAGTTTTGCGTCGCGGTGAGAGACGAGTTTCGATCCGCGGAGGGAAGCATGCATGCATTTATGCAGCCCGTGAGTTTATCGACATATCTATATCACGTACCTTACATATCCAGCTGCTGCTCGCTTCAAAACTGATTGATGGATCACTAGCATCGGGAACAATTGGATACGGTCTCGTGGTAAACATATGAAGACCAGCGTGAGATTAAGATCAACATTCTTAAGACGGAGGGAAAAGTTCGCGATCAAATGAGCCGGTGAGAATGCCAGAGTTGGAGGCTATATTTCTGGTGTCACATGCAATTGATTTTTCGGTCAATCCTTATATTGTTCCGGTGAAGTCAGTTATAGTTTGCCTAATAATTTAAGGAACTATTTAAGGATATTAAGTATAAGTAGTCAGTGCCAAATATTCCTTAAATATAACAGTAAAAATCAACTATGACAAACGCTTGAAGAATGAGTTACGTTTTCATTCTTAATTGTTTAAATATGCTTCAAACATTATATTCCGCCGGACATATTTCCATATGTGTGCGTCATTTTTGGGCAAAAGAATCGAAATGGCGCAATAAAAATTAAAAACGATCTTTTTGAATATAAAAATTCGACCTCTGTCTTCGTCTTTGCGTGCTAGTTTCAATAAAATATCATTTTTAATCATCATTCACCAGAAAAAAATCAAATAAAATACTGAGATACCCATTGTAAAACCTTAATGATTGATTTGTGCCTTCCATTAAAATTCATTTGTCAGTTCTCAAAACGTAGAAATGAGTAAAGCATGGTATGCATGCAAAATATCGACTTGAAGTTGCTAATTGTAATTGGGTAAGATTAGAGTGTGCTCTTACGCCCTGAAAATATATTAATCGCTCTGCTAGGTGCGTTACCGGGCGTGTATGTGGCTTGGATAGCATGGACATGATAACTCAGTAAACTTGGAATAAAGTATTGCACTGAACATATTACTTAGGGGTACAGAGACCGATAAACTTTGTATCGACATTGAATAACCAAATGAAATTTAACTGAGGGTATTTTGTCATATATTTCATGTGTATAAGGTTTCAAATTACCCCAATAACAACTTCAAAATTGAAATCAGTGCCAAGGGTTTCGAGGTCATTTCCAGATTAAATGCAGGTTCCAAAGAGCTTTTCACATCATCATGGGATCCTGGACGCCGTGGAATAAGACATTCGTCAGTTAAGAGTCTCAGCCAAACCTAAGCCACTCTAGCCTCACATCTCCATTTAGTCGTTTTATGAAAAGCATTGTTCAATCTTATATCGATTAATACTCGTAAGGAGCAATTTGGGGTTAGATAAAAAGACTTTTCCTGCGTTAAAATTGTCATTAACCTCCACTTAAAAGACACTTTAAGTCATAGCCACCCTGTAATAAAAAACACACCAACTTGAGAGTAATTCATGAAAGATAAATTGAACAAACTGTCCATGCTAAACATTACGTATGCATTTGTTCCCCCAGGAAATTAAACTGTTTTATTGTTCGCAAGCATAAATCACAACAGCATATATTGAAATTTCCCGTGGGCAAAAGGGTCGTCTCATTTATATAGATGCTAGGAAAAAAAACAGTCAAAGGGAAAAGTGAAAGGGAATATTCTTTTATCACAAAAAGAAACACGAGCTAAGGCATTCCTTTGCATTACCGGACATCAAATAAGGCAAGTGAATCTTTGCTCATGACGTGAGGGCAGAAAATCAGTCAGAGGGAAGGCATGATATTCTTTACTTTTGTTAAAAAAGCCACGAAAACCTGGAAAAATGACTGACTCATTTTGATGATATACGTCAATTCATCATACTGATAATTTGTTTCAATCAGGTGATACCTGACTACATTAACTGTCCCAAAATGTTGGTGCAGGCATGCTTGTAGGAGGAGATAGTGCGCCGATGGGCGTCTTCATATACTTCATTCAAAATACTGCATGTAACAAATTATAATCCTGTAGTTGAATGGATCATTTTATAGTACAAATTTTAAAATTAGAGGAGAAGCAAGCGACCAAGGAGAACTCCATTCAAGCATTCTTAATAGACCAGCAACACGTGTAAACAATTACCAAGGGCACCAATGAAATTGGATATTTCTGGAAGAGCCACTTAGCTTTGATTCCCTTTGGTTATTTAATAATTGTATCGGAAAGGATACCCATTATATTCACTATACTGAAAAGATCACCTAGATCAGTGTTGAGTAGAATTATTTCGGATGAAATGTAGGAATATAGAGTTGAGAGAGGACGGGAGAGATATGGTCATATGATGTGATAAAATATTTTTTTATCGCAACCCGCTTTTGGAAGAGGCTGCAACAGAGGATCGTCGTATACTGAGGTGGGCCCTGACAAACTTCTTTGCCACGAATCATAGTCCCTCATTCTTTTCAACGCAAATAGCCGTAATGCCACGAGCTGAGATCTATGGGCTTAATATTGTGATAAACGATTGGCAAATAAAAAGGATTTTTCTATTAAATAAGATTTTCGACGTACTTATTAATTAAATATGAGTGCTAAAGTGATATTTATAATTGTTATTCTCATTTTATAATGATTTGCGTTACTCTCTAATGCTATTATTTGAAAAGCATAGGATTTCTTGGAGAAAATGTGGTTGGTGCGCCGAAAATGGAATGCCACGCTTTCCAAATATAACCCTATTTTAAGACCATTTCTTGGGAGCTGGTAAGAATTGCCGAACTTTTCAAATCAGCTTTTTAATAAAATGAAATCAGGCAATGACGAAGTAGGCCATGCTGTTCAGTAGTTTGTACGTAAATGTCCTGAAGGTGGATTAACTCGTATTTTATATTCTACTTGGCCAAATGAATCCTAATAATCGCAACCATAAAGAAATATTGCTGGCAGTTGAAATGAAAGTGCATGAAACCTCGTTTCCCCTGTGAGAAAAACCAAGCCACAAATGCTCAGAGACCAAATTTATTTATTTGATTTATTTATTTATTTAAGAATTTATCGTTGCAATTGGGCAATGGTCAAGTCTGGTAAACTGTCACTCTCACAATGGACATAGATACACACACAAGAAGAAGAGATAGGGGACATAAAGCTCTTTTATGCAATGACACTTAAAGATTACCTCCAGCAGCTTTACCATCACACATGGGCTAGGTTCACACCATACGAGGATATAAGTACTACACAACGTCCATAATCACGCACTCTCCAATTTCATATACCGTTCAAAATCAGGCACCGTTAACACATCTTTTAATTCTGTAATTCAACTTCTCACACCGTCCACATCTCGTACAAACAATATTTTAATAAGTACAACAGTATAATAATCACTGACCAATGAAGTTTATTACCCAGTGGCTGCTTTAGACTTATTCTTAAAACTTCTAAAATTGGATGGAAAGGGCTCAAACAAACCTCCAGGCAGCTGGTTCCAATCAACAATAGCTCTGTTTAAAAAAGAGTATTTTTTATTTGTTTTTTGCGTTCTTATTTCTTTTTTTTAAACTGTGGTCGTTTTTTCCTTAAAGTTTGGTTGTTCTATCTCTTTCCATAAATCTTCCCATGCTTCGCCATTTTGAACAATTCTATACATCGCGCCTAACCTACTCCTTTTTCTTCTATTTTACAAACTCTCCCACTTCAGTAAATCCAACATTTCCGTGACACTCACTGTTCTATTGTGCCTTCTTGCTGCCTTACTTTGAACTTTTTCTACCTTTTTAATATGTTCCACCTTATATGGATCCCATAAAATGGACGAGTTCTCTAGGCTAGGGATAACCAGTACCTTATATGCTTCTTCTTTTGTGGCTACGCTACTTCCTTTTAAATTTCTCATCACCCAATGCAATACTTTAAATGCCTTCCGTGTCACATTATCTACTTGGACTCCCACACAATATCACTACTAGTTAAGTAAACGCCTAAATGTTTGCAATGACTGCTACTTGGGATTCTTTCTCCAATGAGGGTGCAAATATCCTTTTGTGCATTCTTTTTATTTGAAAAATGTATATGCTAACTTTTACTAACATCAATGCCCATATCATTATTTGTAATCCAGGCACCAGGCAATCAATGTCATTTTGTAGTATTACGCGGTCATTTACATGCTCTACCCATCTGTATAAAATGCAATCATCAGCAAAGAGTCTTACTTGGGAATGTAAATTATTTGGTTGATCGTTTACGTAAGTTAGGAAGAGTAATGGCCCTAGAATACTACCTTGTGGAACTCCTGCTATAACGTTTGCCTCTCCTGAAAATGCATCCCTATTTTTACTTTTTGAATTCTGCCCGTAAGAAAATTTTTCATCCAATGCTTTACCCTCAAATCCAATGGTAACGACTCCAACTTTAACAATAATCTATCGTGAGGCACTCGGTCGAAAGCTGCCGAAATATCAACGATTACTGCATCAACATCCTTTCCTTCATCTATTGCGTCGCCGATATATTGGCTTAATCCCAAAAGCTGCGTTTCACCCGAGTATCCAGTTCTAAACCCATGTTGTTGTTTGAATGGCCACAAAATTTCTTGTCCACCATTCCCGAATGTATTCAATCATTCTTTTTTCCATTATTTTGCTAACAACTGATGGCATGCTTACCGGTCTATAAGTTTGGGCTATTTTTCTATCCCCGTTCTTGAAAATTGATGCAATATTTGCTATTTCCAATCACTAGACAAGGCATCATTATTTAAAGTTACTTGGAATAGATGACTCAGGTACAAAGCTACTGCAGTATCACCCGGCTTTAGAATGTCAATTGATATATTATCCGGTTCCACTGACTTATTTTTCCTCATCTTCCTTATTTGTTTCATAAAATACGAGTCCTCCACTAAAATACCGCTTGTCGAGGGAAGTGAGCTTTTTTGTACTGTTACCCTGAGTAAGTTCCCTGTCGCTATTTGGGCAACCCTTATTTTCCTTTTTGTTTTCTATTCCCCGAAAAACATCCGCAAAGCAGGAGTTGATAATATTTGCTATTTCTACAGAGTCGGTTATAATGCCATTATCCTCAGTTTTCAAATATGAGTACTCAAATGATACGCTGGTAAAACTCGGGAACAAGATTAGTCTCAGCAATATTGAAACATTTTTAACGAACATAGCTACGGCATTCTTTCCTTGCTAAAACAATGTGAACTTTTCTATGATTTAGAATGGTTCTTCCTCGTTGATTCACTTCCTAGGAAAAGGCTACGTCTTCGCATCTTACTTAATTCAAGAATCTTTGCCTCTTTATTCTACAATGTACTCCTCTCTCCAAACTTGTCTCTTGAAACTACTCACTCAGTGATTGCTTTCGTGAGCGGAGGAAAATTGATGGATTTAATAATTCAGCATTTTGGTTCTTTGAAATTAAAATGACGCGTACCTAGTAGCGACTGATGAGGTATCATTAAAATTCATTCGGATCAAAACAAGAACTTGGAAAAGGGAATGTAGAAACACTGCAATTGACATTGCATGGCTAGAAAAATGAAAACCTTGAGAAGGTAGTACAAGTGGTTGAAGAAACGTTTCGTTAAAGATATTTCATGCAGCCATACAAACCAAAAAAAGTGATTTTTAATTTGGATCTAGGGGAAATAGAAACGAAATCTAAGAATTTATTTAAAAAATTAAGTTTCTGTATATTGTTTCATGTCAGGAATTAACACATAAATCTCAAATTCTGGAATTACTTACTGCGTTAGTGACCGCCCATATAAGTAGTCTGTGAGTTGTAATGCCTTTTTTGTGGTCTAAGGTTAAAGTTTCACTCCGTGCACCAAGTCTGAATGGATGGTGTTCAATAATGCAGAAGATTCAGCCTATGGGAAGTAAGATAAATAAAACCAAGTTAGGATCCCGGAAAACGAATAGTTAACAAATGCTAAGCGCGTAGAGCAAAAATTAGCGTTAGGGGTGCAGTCGACCGTATAGTATATTTGGGTAACTGATCTAAGCACTTTTCCACTGGATAATTTTTTTTTATATTTTACGACCGGGTTTCAATGTATTCATCATCAGGTCTGTAATACATCGAAATCCGGTCGTAAAATAAAAAAAATAATTTATCAAGTGGAAAAGTGCTTCGATCAGTTTTTCATTATGTTCGACTTCCACCACATCACGCCTGAAGCTACTCAATTTGATGTATTTGGGGTTCCAGCAGTGAATACATAAGGAATCGCGTTTGCGAAAGAGTAAACTGCCGTGAAGACGTAATAGACGCCAAGGACGAGTGCACAAGGAAAACTTGAGCATGAAGTGTAGCGCAGCGCAAAGGGAAGGTCTTCGAGGAAAGAAGAAGGGCGCAGAGTGAAAGTTTCCGAGAGGGGTAAGAGGAGGACGGGGAAGATAAGCTGGGTGCAGAATAAGGCAAGCAACAAAGATGGGTTGGATATGGCTGGGGAAGAGGAGAAGATGATGGCGTGAGAAGTTCGACGAAGGCGGAAGAAGTGGAGATATTGGGAGGTGTTGTGTTGCTGCTGTCTGTGGGAGTGGAAAGGTGAATCTCGGGGAAGCAGGGAAGGAGACACCACCAATCCATAAATGTGGAATCCATCGAATTATGGTTAAAATTATGTAGAATTGAGGATGATTGCCACGAAGCATTGAAGGAAATTTTTGAGGATATACAGAAGAATTGGTAATAGGAGAGCAAGTGCCAGCTGTGGAGTGGTATTTGAAACGGCATTTTCAGAGGACCTTCCAAAATCAATAATTATACGGAAACTGGAACATTAGACTGCAACTGCATTGCACTGCACCACAATGGCAACTAGGGGCGTTTCAAAACAACATGGCAAGAAATATGGTCTCCATCCCCCTACTCAACATTTTCCGAAGCGCCTTCAAACCGGCCATTAGCAACATTTAACTAATAAGTCGAGGGCTTACAATATACACCTCCCTTGGATCCTACGGTTCTTATGAGATGTTTTTTTCGTCTAATGGACCTGGGTTCGGGAACTCTAGGTCACGCGATATTTTATCTCCAAACGGATATGCTAATATTAATTCGTTTTGTACGGACATGCCTTTATTTTGAAACATGAAAGAGAGGGATTAGACGCTATGCCCGGGGATATTTCTAAATATTCCGCGGTGTTTACGCCATAGTCAACTCCCCCAGTTCATCACTCTCCATCATCATACGCGTCTATGTGTTTGTTGCACACTTCATTCTGCATGAGTCAAGTCGTCTTCATCAAAGGGAAAGCTATCCATTACGGGCGCAGAGTCTAAGAAGTGCTCGTTCCGCTAAGAACTCATGCTTTGCAATATTTCGAAGGGCTGAAGCGACCAAGAATAACGCCCGAGGGTTGTTTGTGTGCGGTGGTGCACTGAAGGAGATTAACCAGATGCATGAATCGAGCTTGTTACTAGGCGCAACCGTCCAGAGCAACTGCGATTTATCAAAATCTCCCTTCCTTCTGCGCTGCTTTCGGAAAGAACGCTGGCGCTCAGGTAAACACGTGGCTGTTGATGCAGAGGGGATTCCGTGTTACGTGAGTGAGAACAACTCGGCAGTAATTATACGGAATGCATCGGACCAAAGGTTGAAATCGATATGATATAAAATGAGCCTAAGAACCACACCTAAATGTAAGCGCCATATGCAGGATAATTTTACTCAAGAGATCCTCACATATCTCTGTCCATACAAAATAGTACGACTTGGGAAATAATTAAATCATAAACAGGTACTTTAACGGCATTAGTTGATGTTGCACAAATGAAATGCAAAGATGATTTAAATTTCAGATGAAATTTCAACAGACATTACTTTAATAAATGCTAAACGCAGAAAATTATTGAAAAGCAAGTTTTGTCGCTGGGCAAGCATTATTACGTCACGCAATGCGTTAAAGCAATCTAAGCCACCTTATGACATATTAGGTGCGCCAATTAAACGGAATACTCAAGGAATAATAATTCGAGGAACTTAAATTTGATTTTCATACCTACACATTTCTGGAAATAGTTTCTTGGCACATAGAACGTAGTAATGCCTGGTTTACCTGGAACCACGGTAGAATCCATTGGATCCACACTTCCTGTACATTTCGTGAAAAGCAGCGTGCTAGAAGGAAAAAATCGGCGATATTAAAGAATAAAATTCAGTAAATACAATGGCTGAACTCCCAGGAATTGTAATTCTCCGAACAAAGAAAGGAAATTAGAACAAATATGCAACACTAAGAGAAGAACACGAAATCATGAGTTTGACAGAGAGCTGTAGAATTTGGTTTATCCTGTTATATATTCAAAAGAGAGCTTTATCCATGAATATTGCTTACAGTAAAATATTGGTTGTATCTCAGCATGATTTACATTATTGTATTGTTTATATTTGTATCTCGGCTTAGCGTAGGGTAATTCGAATTTTCATTCGCTGCTTTGAAGCGTCTACATTTACGATTTGCCGTTAACTTGCTTGAAATATACGTAACGCGCATGGTCACAGAGCCCAAGGTTTTGAAGTATCTTCAAACTTCGGCTTCAACCTCTTTTTCCACGATTGAAATCGTCAGTTTCGTCAACCATCATAATGATCTCGATGGAGTCGGGTGACCAGAGGACGAATTCGAAATTATAAATTACAAAACGCATTCTCCGGCTCGCGAGGGCCTAATCAATTGGCAAATCAGGGACGAGGGCTGTGAGATTAAGTCCGATGCTGAGAGCTCACCGTCGGGAGAAGGGAGGGGGGAGGTGAGGGAGGCTTCGGACCACGACGGACGGCGGTGACGTCGGATCACAGAGTAGAAGACACATAAGGTTTCGTGGAGGTGGGATTGGAGCGGGGGCGGAAGGAGGAACGGGAGGGTGATGAGAGGGTAGTGTGGGGGATGCGATTGACATGGGAAACGCCCGGTGGGGGGGGGTGAAGTGAGTGAAGACGTGTAGAAGGTGGGAGGTCTTCCAGAGATGAAGAAGGCCAGGGAGAAGAAGTTATTGAGATGGATACCACGGAGCGGGGCGGGGAATGAATCGAAGGATACACCATAATAATGACGGGAGGCCTCTCTGGGGAAAGAGGCGTATTCGGGAAAGGGCTTCCTTGGGGTTGGGGGGCAAGGGGGGGCGGAAGGCAGTGGCACTAAATCTGCGGAGAAGCCCGTATGGGCGGCGGAGGTTTGATACGGGGCGGGGATGGGGCGAAGACGGGAATAAAGGGCATTTTTGAATCTGTGTGCGTAAGGGGGTTGGGGCGAAGCGGGAGACGGGGTAGGACGGCGGGGGGTGGTCTGCCTTATTTGGGCCCTTAAGGACGAGCCGACCACTCCGGCCCCTCCTCCATTTTACCACCCCCAAAACCTATAAAAGTTTCCTTCACATTTTTTTCCTGCCTTATTCAACCCTCCACCCCCCTCCTTTCTCTTCTCTCCCCTCCTGCTTAGATTCCAACCCCCCCCCCCACGCCTCTTTTCCCAATACTGAGACTGGCTGGAAAAAATATCTCTTAGAGCCATAGAGAATTTCCTTCTCCTTCCCTAACCCGACTCGATATGAAATTAGAAGCCCTGTTGTGGAGGTGGGGAGGTAACGGAGTGAGGGGGTTCCGAGAAATTTAATTAAGAAATTATCTTCTTGCAGAACGTAGAAGTAATTTTTTTTTTAATATTCGAAGTCACGAATTTTAAAGAGCGAGCACTCTGAGCACGAAGCGGACTTAAATACAGCATTGAACACGTGAAATCCATACGATCAGCGTGCTAAAACGGAGGTCGAGTTTCAAACTACAATTAAAGTAATCATATTAAAGATATCACTTAATTTAAGAGTAATATAGAAATGATCTCATTGCGATCTTTGAATAAATTAATGCGTCTTTTTTCAAAGATGACAGGAGAAATGTTTTTGTCATGAGAAAATTTTGGCATACAAAAATTATTTCCTAGCATTCTTCGGCATAGTTCCTTATCATTTCAAAATATGACTTCAAATTAAAGAATATATATATATATATATTGATGGAAAATATCAAGCTTTCTATTGCACGTACAATCTCATTCAGCTACCAAAATAATTAGGCCGATGGCACCTGAACATTTCACGGTTATGGGTGATAATTGATTCATACTGGCAAAGATGGAAAAAAAAACTTGAGATTTACATTAAAACTTCTCCATAGTAGAAACATGGACCATTCGAACGTGACGCAAAGTAAAGCAGTCGCTGTGGAGGCGATTGATGTCAACCACAGGTAGCAACGAAGGGATAAATCAGGCATAATACTGAAGGGTAAAAAGAGTTGAGGGCAATTGGGAACAAAACCGAAAGCAGAGAAAAAAAGGTGGACTGGACACTCCCGGAGATGCAACGATTTTACGAGTAGTGCATTCATTAGTCACTCAATCCAAAGATTGGTGACAGCGGCCCTTGATACTCCCATTCCTGATACGCAGGCCCTGAGGCCCCGTCCTTACATCCCTCTTTATTTGCTGCACGTACTCCTCCCTCGATCTCTCTCTAGCGAGGCCCTCTCTCTCATGTTCCGAAAAAATCCATTGTCTCAAGGTGTGCAGCCTCCGTCTGGCTCTCTGGTGCCGTCTGTTCCTCTTGCAATCGTCTGCACACTTCCTCGTTTCTCGCTTTATCTCTCCACTTGATCTTCGGCATCCCCCAGCACCATGTACCCAAGAAACATGACGTACGAGGCTGAATGGAAATTCTTCTCCGGTGCGCTTTCCAAAATGGTCCATTTCTCTCATCCAGCGAAGGCACCTCTCGATGCGAGTACTTGTCGTGTCCTTGATAGGAACCGCATATTCCTTGAGGGCGGCACTCCATGGTGCGGTTTTTGATTGCCCTAGCTTGACCTCTCCCGAATTGATGCCCGCCTATCTTCCTCTCTTCAACTCTTTCCATCCCATGTTATGCTTCTTCCCATTCCTCCTCTACGAAAGTAAACAGTTCCACTTGCTCTAGTTCCTCTCATCGTCCTCCTTGTTTTTTATGACTCCTCGGTGTTGCTATGTTTCAGATTTTTTCTAACAATTCCTATGTTTAATATTATTCAGGTGTCTGAGTGATGGCACTCATGGATGCCAGAAGATCTCATTTCCAATCATAATTTCTAATAATCACTTTTATTTTATCCTATCTATCCTGATTAGATATCGAATCTATTGTGTTTACTTCCTCTTCAAGCATGTATCGATTACTATAGGGGAGGTGTTTCATCCTTCATTTCAACCGAGATGCAGGAGAAGGGAAGGATATTTTGACGAGGCTGTTGAATTCTCGTTAGTTCAGTTAGACTTCTCTTTAGGAGACGAAGAATATTTTTTGGCATCCTCTACATTACAGATTCTTCGATATTTCGCTGTTCCTTTCAATACTGAGGCGATTTCATTTCCTCGTCCAGTTATCTGGAGATCTGTGGAGCCAGTGAAAGGAAACCATGGACCACAAACACGACAGAACCTGATAGAATGGAGATACATGGAAAATAACTCGAAGACCGAGGAGGGGCAGAAGTGTTCAACAAATTTGAGAGGTAAAATTAGGCGAAAAGCAAGGTATTATAGCTTGACCTTGTCCAGGGAAATATTTGGGCGGCCAGCACAATCGTGAGATACCATTGTAATGAGCGTAGAATGAATTATCAATACCATTTGGAATAGCTATGGTGAAATTTTCACTGAGGTTGAAGACAAAGGGAAGAGATGGAAAGGATAGTAGGAGAATATTTAAGACGGAAAACAAATCCAGGCAAGACTACCGGAAGTAGAGAATCATGTCCAAGATGAGAAAAAAGACTATATCTTTCGTTGTGAATTTGATGGCACAGTGAAGGACTTCAGGGCAAACAAGGCACCAAAGATTGACGAAGTGAAGCTGCAAAGTGGATGCTGTATACTTCTTCCACTACATTTAATGCCTTTAATTTTATTTTTCATTCATGTGATAACTTCTCCAGAAATGAATTAAATAGGTAAAATGATAGCGAGTATCTTTTTCTAACACTTATTATTTTTACTTCTATCTCAGTTTTGCTATAAACCCATTACAATATAATTACCTTTTTTGCATAAATATTTCATTAGTTCTTCTATCTGCCCATATACTTGTTGTACTTCCTCATTTTTTTCGTCAACTGTCCGTTGCTATACTGTTATAATACAAATCTACAATGAAGACTTTGAGTTAAATCATGATTGCTCTATCGCTGTGGTTAGATGCATCGGTAGCGTCATTTTTCCTTTTTTCTCTCGTGATTAATTGCATTCATTAACTTTCTGATAAATTATCCCCGCTATGGATAACTCCTGCAATGATTCCTCAGACATTAATCCTTATTGTCGGTAAAAACCCTTGGAATGACCATTCCTGCTTTCCTCATCACGGTCTTGACTTCTTCGAGTTACTCCTCTTAGTGTGCTCTCTCATTTGAAAGAGAGATAATTTTCCGTGCTCCTTTGACTCCGACTGCCTTCGAGAGGAAAATGATGTTTGCACATCCGATTTGGAGAAGGGCCTGGAGGAGGGCCCTGGATTCCATTACCCTCGCATTCGGCTATTCCATCGTATTACCTGCGCATCCAAGTAGACGCGACGGCGGGAGAAGGCCGTGGGAAGCCGCCGAATGGATCGAGAGAGGTGGCAGACGGAAAAGTTTGGCGTTAGTCCGGGACGGTACTCAACCTCCCCGGCCATATATCACAAGCGCTAACAAGTAGATGACAGTTAAAGCGCTCCACACCTCACCTATCATAATCTTAGATACCATATCATTTTTATTTGACCCAAACGACGACTCGTACATGAGTACATACATTGCCTTTTCACACTTCAAAGAACAAAATAGATTCATTCCATCGAACCGGTCCTGTCGTACCCAACTGATTCCCTCTTTTTGCTAGCTTCCCTTCGAAGGGCACAATTATCTGCACAAGGAAAATTTCGTAAATTGGATTTTTGCGAACGCCTTTTTAAGTCAAAAGATCACTCTGCGAATCGTTTTTTTGTAATTTGAACTTTCTCAATAACAACTCGTAAAGGACATGGTATTTTAAGAATCTCAGAATTTCTTACATGACAATGTATCAGGAAAAAACTGCTGAATGGTGGGTGCTGAGGTACACTCAAACCTAATAAGAGGAACCGTACGACCGACCATTTTCATCGAAAAATGATTCCTCGATTCTGAACGTACTCGGTGATCATAATTCCTCGCATAGGTTATCCCCTTAACTTTACAGAGCAGGGAGACGAGAGCGGTCGATGGAAAAGTGGTTTTAAAGAGATTGATGACGAACAATTTGTTCACAGGAAATGAGATGGTATTGCGAAGAGCAAGAAGAAAACTGAGCAAAGACGGGACACGCTCATTTCAACGAAGCGTACGAGAGAAATGAAAAAATGAACCACTAGGGTATGAAACGGAGGTCCAGAATAGACGATACAAAGAAGACAGTAATAATCTTTAAGGCCATCATGGAGATATGAAGATTCGTGCTGGGAATAGAAAGGTGAAGTTGGCTCCAGAAAAACAAGCCTAGGATTACGAGCTATGGCGACTAAACAGATTGGGGAGGCAACTCATCAAAAGGGGATTTAAAATCCTCATCAAATTTCTCCCCTACACCCCTCCCTCAGAATCTCTTCATAGCGTGGTATATTTAATGGAATATCTCATACTATGGAAACTTATTGGTATTAAACCACGATAAAGACGAATTACTAACTACATTCTAACTATAGCCTGGTGACATATAAAAGTAAAAATCCACAATAAACTCTGATCCAAATATTGGTCAGATGCAGCGGTTTTAATTAATTTTGTTTCAATAGTGTTTGCTTCACATGAGCCTGTAACTGCTTCGTCTCTGTGTGGTGATATCTAATGCTGTGTTGCATTCACGTATATTATTATCCCCGAGAATATCATCCACAATAATAAATCACTGCTCCTAAGGAATAGTGAAGCAAATCCAAAAGCAATAATGCTCTTTAAATGTGGGGCCTTTGATTCGAATATTCGAAGGGTGGGGGGGGAAAGGGGAAGGGATTCGTCTGCGAACGGCACGCCCTCCAGAGCGCGGCAACAAAGGGTCCCCCCCCCATTCCCCACAGACTCCCCGAATCCTCTCACCTATTCTTTTCTTATCCTCCCCCATTTTCCCATCCCCCGTCTCCACACCCCCCCCTCCAGTCCACTCCTCCATCTCAGCCGCTCCCCGACGCCGGGGGGAGGAGGGGGGGAATCCGCATTTCCCCCCCCCCCATGCCACCGCCCGTCCCGACGCCGACGGCTAAATATAGTCATGTGACTGTCGGCAGCCCCCTCTCACTCACTCCACACCTCCGCCCCCTCCACTCCCGTCTGCCCTGCCGTCTGCACGCTCCCCGCCCCCCCACCCCTTTGGTCCACATCCAAGATTATTTCCCTCTCCCCCCCCCCTCCCTCCCTTCCCTCCCCCTTCACCTGGCCCTCATCTCTTTCCCCCTTTCGCTGCTGCTCCACGCTTAGCCTGCCACCCCTGCCTCCTCCGACACCTCTCTCCCTCCCCCCTACACCACCCCCTCCTCCCCCCACACACTCGCCCGCACAACCCTTGTGTACAGAAGTGTTTTTTTCTCACCCGCCAGTCCTTAAGCCACCGGACGCCAAAGGAGCCAGGGATTGTCTGGGTGGGAGAGAGAGAGAGGGTGGGTGGGTGGGTTCCACTCGATGGCTGAGACAGCAGTGATCATCATCAGTGAACATGGGTCCATATCGAACGCGCCGACGCTCCAGAAAGAGGAGTCGAAGAATAAACGACCGAGCACCACTTATTTAGGGCCACGCGTCGGAAGGAAGGTGAGGTTGTCGCACGAGACCGAAATCATTAAATAATCCATGATGCCACAACAACGAGTTCCAAGCGCAACATTATCTTTCTTCAGCCACGAGTCTCTTCCACTGAATCCAAAGATGGTGAAAATGGAAGAGTCACTAGATTGCTTCGGAGAAGTGTACCCTCACAAGGATAACGAAGTTGATGCCGTGAGTGTGCTCTCGTGTTCGGTCGACCCCCAGAGACCCCTATTGACCCAGGCGATGATATTAATG
The DNA here is from genome assembly GCF_022747635.1 of Hetaerina americana. NCBI lineage: Eukaryota > Metazoa > Arthropoda > Insecta > Odonata > Calopterygidae > Hetaerina > Hetaerina americana. Next base: position 66,916 of record NW_027287051.1, on the reverse strand, counting down.
GTCCCGAGTAGGGCTTGGCCGGAGCCAAAAGAAAGTCACTCCGCGCACTGTCTGCTCCTCAGTGGGGCGGGTGGATATTTTTAAGTGACCGCGTGTCACGTGGAATAAACTCAGTTGAGAAAGTCTAGAAGATATCACCCTGTTTTTATTTTTCAAAACTTATTTTCCGATGAATTCATAAGGTGAGCGTAGAAATTAATAATAGAACCGTGACAATCAAATGGGCTCGCGATCCGCAGAGGCGGGTCATCGACAAGTCGTCATCGTCCGTGGCAACATCGGCGTGGAATCGTCGCACGGACGTGTACATGGTGGGAAAATATGCACGGAAGGGGACCGCAAAGGATGGACTAGGGGCTGGAAATGTTAGGACTATGTTGAGGAGAAGAAGTTTTTTTAAAACGAGAGAAACGGATGCACAAGCATAGATGCATCAGGTTTGAATGATTTGAGATGTAAATGCATCGGAAGTTACAGGAGAGATAGTTAGATAGTAATATTTATTAAGAGTATAAGAGTCCATGAGGAATAGAATTAGTAATGAAGAGGAAACTGGGGGAAAGATCGTGACAATGTAGAAAGTGAGTGAAAGAATTTTTATATATATTTTTAAAGTTATTGTAGTACCCTGCAAGCCATCGCTAGGGTGTTTCACATGGGGTGAATACACATCAGACTAATTTTGACCCGAATGTGACCCTACCGCCGTCGGAAAATGTTATTCTGATCTCTTATTGCTCGTGGAAAAATGGCAAATCTATCTGTTCTTAAATTTTACTACCTGTTCTACACAATGTTAATACTAGAGATAAAAGCACACTCGATCTACGTAGTGCTAAATGTTGCTGTACGCGTATAAACCGACAAGCAGTCACCAGGAGGAAGGACATTTTTGTGTGAATAATCAAAAGAAATATGTAAATGGGACATGCCTGGAAATAAATACCAACGTAATCGTGAAAGGCAGGGACTTGTTAATTCCGAGAAAGTTTAATTTGCGATTTATAGACAAAAAGCAACGCTTAATGGGTTTGTGAAAATTACACCAATTCATTGACTTTTATAATTTATCCATTGGTATTCAACCGGTAAAGGTAAGTTTTCGATACAAATATCATATAGAATAGCAGCAGAAAACATTTACTTGACCCCCCAAACAAAAAACCACACATTGAGCCCATCTTCACCTCAGCATACTTCCTTCCTCCCTTCATCTCGTTCAAATACCTATCCTACTTCTGCTCATTCCTAGTTTTCCCAACATTCTCCACTCTATCAAAGTCTTCAACATCCCATCGCCAATAAGAATGCTCTGCATTCATTTTTCCTGTTTCCTTTTGATTTCTCCCATCTATCCGCTATCCTTCCTTTTCAACATGCCCAGCACTTCCTCATTTGTTTTCCTTCCTGTCCACTTCACCTTCTCCATCCTTGTCCACACCCACCCCTCAAAATCGTCCAATCTATGCATCTTGCTTCAATAACGGTTTATCTGCACCGTGCAAAACCACGCAAACTACCTAATTACCGTTTTAACGAGTTCTTTGTTAACATCTTTACCCAGCATCCCTACCTACGATTCCCTCCTTGAGGTATCATCATTGCCCAAGTCAATTCTTCTTCTACGTCCCTGCTATTTTGACAACTTGGACAAAATAGTTAACCGTTCCACCTACGCTAATGCATGAACCTATCTAATATTTGACTTGGCTTTATTTCTTCTCGAAATTTACATAAAATTGGCTCTCTTGCATTGGTTTTCTTCCCAAGCCATCAACAATGGCCTTTTAATGCGATAAGAAATACTTACAACCCCTACGCTGACCGACAAACAGGAGCTTGATCATCGGCAACCCTTAATTTTTTTACTGATTCCCCGTCAACCTCCATTCCTATCTCCAGTTCTTCCCTTGCCTCTTTAACCATTTCCTGCACTTCTTGTCAGTTTGAAAGTAGATGCGATAATGGATAACTCTTTCTACAACCGTATTCCCAGCACTGCCCACCCCGACTCCATATCCGTCACTCACACCTGTGCTGTCTGCTACTTGGACAGATTGCGGATATCTCCTATCCATCCAACTGCACCTATTTTATGCAATGCCCTCATTAGTTCTACCAATTTTACTCCATCAAACGCTTAGAAATCTTTGAAAAGTAAAAACATCCTGAATGTATTCCATGCACCTCTCGATTAGTGCCCTAATTACTGCTCCGGCACCAAGCGGACCTCTTCAATTCCTATAACCAAAATAAGCATTTCCTGTCCTCTTATTGTTGATTTTAAGTTTTACTTTAGCCGAGTGCGAAATTAAACTATATTTTCTCTAGTCCTGACATAAAGTTTCCTTTCCTTTTTTCTGCTATTTCCTGTTTCTTTTCATCGCTCCAGAATTATTAGCCTAAAATTCCAATTCTCTATTTTAACTGACTAGGTCCTCTTCTCCTGTCTTTTTGGGCTGCTGCTGCCAACTTTGCTTTGCAAAGATTTCGTGAGTTGACTGCCGAAACCTTGCCTCTCCCGCTGCCGAGCGCGATACACGGCAGATTGGGCCGAGTCCCGTAGTTGCCAGGAGTGATTGTCTCTCTAACAGTTATTGTCATCATAACATTCTTGAGGGAATAATTGAGGTGGTTTCCAGCAGCAAAATGTCTTCCTAATAATTTTCCTTATAATATACTCGAAAACTGGAGCAAAGATGTCCCGAATGACGACGCCTCAGCTCACCAAAACCACCAAAGCTTACATTGAACGTTAATCATTTAAATGCAACAATTTCAGAGTTTAAAAGTCATTTACCTAGACCATTATTCGAACCCGGATCCCTGGATGTCCGGCCGAGTGCTTTAGCCAGTTAATGTATCGAGGCGTCCTCTTAAACTCTGAAATTTTGGGGTCTTTAAAGGAACAAGATGTGACGAAATACCGTACATACAATATCACAGGCATTCGTAGTCGTGCGCGACGCGCCACAGTCCACGAGGTTAAAGCCAGCTTTTAAACACTTAGGCTGTTTATACCTTGACATATTTCCAAAGAAACTGCGGGAGATGCCGCCACTAACTTTTAGCGGAGTCATCCGCTAATGTGCATTTCAATGCAACAATATCAGGGAAACGGATTTGTATCCCGGTCAAAGCGAATGATTTTTAAACTCTTATATTGTTGCATTGAAATGCACATTAGCGGATGACTCCGTAAATAGTGACTGTTTCGGCATCTACCGTAGTTTCTTTGGAAGTTAATCATTTAGTTTGCTTTCAAAGCGTAACCAACACTGTGACTGCTGAGTCTGTGGAGGACTGGGTAATTCAACGCGATTACCATTACATGCTCAGCTAATTTCTCTGGAAGATTCGACATGGCTCTCAGGAACCATTCAGCGAACACAATGGTATTTAATACTTCTCCTCCAGGCAAAGGGCAGTCTTTTTCCATGCATTCAATCGCGCTGTCCCGCTCCTATCTCAACAGAAATAAAAAGTTAGGAAATTGTGATAGGAAATTGTTCCCAATACCTGTCCAGCCCGAGGTTAGAGACTTCAAGCCAACTAACGAATTAAGTACTGAAATAGATCCCATTGCAGAGTTATTAAGATGGTAAGCGGATAATCAATGAGTTAATCGATCAATGCCTCCTAAAACTGTAAAAAAAACTATGTTACGTTGATCTATGTTGTCAGTGGGTAAAGTTCTGTTTTAACTTATAGTAAGTTGTTTGATATGAGAGAAATTGCGGTGTCGTGTCCAGTCCAAAATGTTTTCAGTGTCTTTATTTCATGACTGAGCACTTCTTTTCATACCTTATCATAAATGGATTACGTGAAGTATCGTAGTAATCAACAACTGGTTATAAAACCATCCTAAAAATATGTATCTGCATAAGGAGAATGATGGAAGAAAAATAAAGGTAAAAGATAGACCACTTTGGGGTAGATTGATGGCACTTCTTAAATCGAAGTTTAACTACACGTTCTCCGATTGCGGGCGAGGACGAAACGAAAACACATGACTGCTTGATGTCATTAGGCTCAGCGCCTTATCCCACATGAAAACGTTATTTCCTGTAAAATAATTGTTTATTTCATTTACGGAACTAATGAAAGCGATAATTTTCTTGAAAAATGTGAGATTACCTACTATTCGTGGGAGTACATTAATTTTCTTTTGAAAATAGCTGAACCATTTCTTAGACAATCGGTTTGGTTAAAATCATTTGAAATTTACGAAATTTTTAAAAATAAATTGGTTTGCTGCGCCACTTCAAGCATACGGTTAATCCAAAAGATGCTATCGTGAGCGGTGAATAGTACAATTAGTTCTACTTCAGAGAGGTCTTCTAGAGTAGCAAATACCTAGAATACTAAATTGCTATTTAAGGTTTTAATTCAATGGGTGGACAGACGCATTTCCTCCCAACATCCATAGATATTGCTTTCTCGCTCCACTCAGCATATTAACTCAACGATCCATTTCTGCGCCTGCCACTTTTAGTACTCACTTGTCTGGCGGAAAGATAATAAGCGAATTCATCAGAGCACACGAGAGTCATCTGGCGGTTGTGAAAAACGCCAGAATGTCTGCATTCGACATGCAGACGGAGAGGTACGAAGTGAGAGAGATAGAGAGATGCTGCTGCACCCAGTGCAATCAGTCGGACACAACGAACGACTCGTATAAGCTTTATTTTAAGCATTTCCAAGAAAGAAGTACCATCCTCTTCACGGACACAATGAATGTGGCCGAAATTCAGACGTAAATCTGAGAGAAAACGTAAGCTTAGAGGAATCCTTATAGCTGCATGAATCTTTATACATGAAATCGATTAGTCAATGTAGTCTAGCAGAGACGAAAATGCAATCCAATTGCGGTTTTTAAGTATACACTATACACAATTTTTTAGATATTTTAGTGCCCTGCAAGCTACCGCTAGGGTGTGTGGCAGGGGGTGAACGGACACCAGACTGATTTTCACCCGAATATAACCGCTACCGCCGTCGGACAATGTAATTCTGATTTCTTATTATTCGTGGAAAAAATGGCATCTTAAATCTATCTGTTCTGCACTCAGGGAAGGGTTAGATGCTAGAAGAAATGCCAAGTCAAATCTCAAAGCAATGAATTAGGGGAGAGGAGGGAGAAATGGATTAAAGCCACCCTTTAAAGCCGTCACGGGCGAAACTCAGGGAATTGAATCATAAAACGACTAGGAAAGGGAAGAAGTGTAGGAGCGACTCGAAGGTGGATATGGAACCGGGTGACCGTAGATTTCATGGTTAACCCGTGATGTGGTTCACTGACCTTATGGGGAAGCGCAAAAAAATGGCAGAAGCGGCTAAGATCTCCGATATTTCCGACGTAAACTTTGTATGGCGTCTAGTCGCGCTCATCGTAACAGGCGGAGACGCCGGCGCGGGATCGCATAAAACTAAGAGTGCTGGTTTATCCCACTTTTATAACGAAAAAAAATGAACGTCAGCGCCTCGAAATGGGTGGCGATCAAAGCTGCATGACATAGCATCGCTTCCAATGCCTCCAAACACATGGCGGGGCAATACCAACGTCAGAGATGGCGGTCAGTGATTCCAGACTCACAGAAAATACATATATCTCAAAAGTATTATTCCAATGAATATTTTCACTCTATTTCATTTTAAGAATTTACAAATGAAGAAATATGTGTATCATACCTATTGCATATTTCTTGTCCAATAAGAAATATCTTGTATTCAATTGTTCCCGGGTCAACTTTGTGGAAGTTGATATTCATTGAATTAAGAATTATCTTAAGAATTACCAGGTAGAGGGAAGGAAACTTAAAAAAAAACAAGATGAACCACAAACAAGACATGTTGAACCAATAAATTCAATACGTAAATGTAGCCACCTGTTATCAAATACTTAGAAGCTTCCAATAACAAAGGCTATTAATTTGAAGAAGAATGCTCCCATCATGACTGCGCGAGGCCCAAATTTGCTAAATCGGAATTTTCCAGGGAGGGGTAACCCAAATGAAAAATGCTATTTTATGGTTGACAGCTTCTAAATTGGCCTTTCTTTTAAAACCAAAGTTATGCACAGAAAGTATTGCACTGTGTATACGAAGCCTGTTCAAAAAGTATCGCAACTTTTGTGTTCTTTCAAAAATTATTTTTTTATCCATGGATATCTATTGTGCCCCCTTCAAAGTAATCCCCATTAGATATTATACACTTGTGCCAACGTTTTTTCCAATCCTCCAAGCACATCAAAAAATCATTTTTTGTGATCTTGTTCAGCTCCTCCTTCGATGCAGTCTTTATCTTGTCAATTGTAGCATAGCGTTGTCCTTTCAAGGGCCTCTTCAGTTTCGGGATCAAGAAAAAGTCGCTAGGGGCCAGATCTGGGGAATACGGTGGCTGCGGCATCATTAGTGTGTTGTTTTTGGCCAAAAATTCGCGCGCAAGTAACGATGTGTGAGCTGAGCCGTTGCCATGGTGCAAAAGCCTATATTTGTTCTTCCACAAATCCGGTAGTTTGTGGCGGATTGCTTTGCGCCAATTGCGCATAACTTGCAGGTAATATTTCGTATTTACCGTTCTACCCTGTGGAAAGAATTCATGGTGCACCACACCCTGCAATCGAAGAAAAATGTAAGTAAAAATTTCACATTCGACCGAACTTGGCGCGCTTTTTCGGTCTTGGCTCGTGCTGCAGCTTCCATTGGGAAGATCGAGCTTTAGTTTCCACGTCGTAACCATAAACCCATGATTCGTCACCAGTTTTGTTTTTGGTCGAAATTGAGCAATTTTGGTACGAATTTCGTGGCGACCCGTGTCATGCCCGAATCATTGGTAATTGCACGATTCAATCGATATGTTTAGGCCCTCAGTAACTTCTCTAACTTCGATTGGCCAATACTATTTTCTTCACTTCAATGTCTTCGTCTGTTGTTGACGTGCTCGGGCGTCCGGCATGCTCTTCGTCGTTCACATCTTCTCGACCGTCTGAGAACATTTTGTACCACCAATAAACGTTGCTTCGGTCCAAGGTAGCTTTTCCATATGCCACAGTCAACATTCGGAATGCGTTTTTTCACTTAATTTCGTTTTTCACACAAATGTTGATACAGATTCTTTGATCCATTTTTTGGAACAGGCAAAAATCGATGACAAGCCAAAACAAGTCCAAGCAAAACAGCTGCCAACAATTAACTGAACATTCAAAATGGCCGAACTTTTCAGCATCAGTGAGTCTTAAGACTTAAGTACCAACATAACGCCACAAACAAATTGAAAATAAAATATAAGTAACCCACAAAAATTGAAAATTCGCGATATATTTTGAAAGGATGTCGTATTAAATGTAATGCCGCATCGAACAATAAGTAATAAAATAAAATAAAAGTTTGTTTCCCTGAAAAAGTTGGAAATTCCGCCTCTAATATCCGTAAGTTAACGAAATAAAATTAAAACAGCCTAGCTAGGAAGAACCCTGACTCTTTCCTATGGAATTCGTAGCGATGGCAGCAATGCTTCTGCAGCCACTTGGAAAGAAACAAAAACAAAAGTCGGCGTAGACCCTTGAGGACCTCTCCTCCATGTCGTATTATCCAGCTCCATGGGCAGGTGCATGCCCCTGCCACGACCCTTGGCAGGGTAATATGCTAGTGCGTCTAATGCAAAATTCTGATGTTTGATGGAACATCAATGAACACACTGCACATCAGCACAGCTTTTTTTATTTCTTCTTTTGGGCCTTCTCTGCAGCCTTGGGGACCTTACCTTTCGTCGCCACCTTGACACTCTTAATGACTCCGACGCCAACAGTTGGCCCCAAGTCACGAACAGCAAAACGCCCAAGGAGGGAATTCCTGGAAGGACTCCAGGCATTTTGGCTGCTTGGGACCAGGTTGACGATGGCCGCATCGTCAGATTTTATAGACTTTGGGTTTTCTTCAGTTGTCTTACCGGTACGACGGTCGCACTTCTCCTTGATCTCTGCGAACTTGCTGGCAATGTGAGCAGTGTGGCAATCAAGCACTGGCGTGTAACCGTTGGCGATTTGGCCAGGGTGATTAAGCACGATGACCTGAGCGTTGAAGTCTGATGCTGCCTTGGGTATCTCGCTTTGCTCTCTCTACAGGCGCATCCACGACGCAATACTTTAACGGATCCGTTCTTTACGTTGAAATTAACGTTGTCATCAGGGTGGGCCTCCTTCAGAGCTTCTTGGTGTATTTCCACGAATTTAACTTCAGTGGTCAGGTTGGCGGGGGACCAAAGAGACCAACATTCCCGACTTCATAATATCGGTCTCAATATGACCAACCGGCCTTGTTCCGATGCCACCAATTTTGTAGACATCCTCAAGAGGGAGCCCTAAGAGGTTCCTCGGTGGGTCGGTTAGATGGAAGGATGGCGTCCAGAGCCTCGATGACTTCCTCGAAACGAGCTACACAGTACCGATGTTCAGTTAAGTCAATTCTGTTAACATCAACGATTAGCTGCTTCACGCCAAAAGTGAAAGCAAAAAGTGGGTGCTTTCTGGTTTTCCCATTCTTTGAAATACCGGCTTCGAACTCTCCGGTACCAGTAGCAACGATTAGCATATTACAATCGGCATGCGAGGCTCCGGTAATTATGTTCTTAATGAAATCGGGATGTCCGGGGACGTCTATGATGGTGATCTAGCGTTTATTGGTTTTGAACTTCCACATGGCGATGTGAATGGTAGTACCACGCTCACGACCAGCCTTCATTTTCTCCAACACCCAAGCATAGTAAAACCTTTGCCCATTTCTTGGGCTTCCTTCTCATACTTCTCAATCATTCTCTCATCGATACCACAGCATTCGTAAATGAGATGACCGGTGGTGGTTGAGTTCTCAGAGTCGACGTGGCCAATGACCACAATATTGACATGGACCTTTTCCTTTCTCATTATGATTTCAGTAGGTTGGGTTTCTCAAGATGGATGAATCCCGATGCCAAGACAGAAAGAGAGGGGCGGACGAAGTGAAGGTATACCATTATGAATACTACTATTATTATTCGGTGAAATACTTGGGCTTTGAAATGAGAAAACGAAATAGTAGGAATATAACTTTTTATAAATTAAATCGTAAGTAAAAATCTTGATTTCATTAACTCCGAGGCAGTTTAATAACTAGCCTTTATTATGACCCCACGCTATTTAGTTAGATCAGACCACAAATATAAGAGAAGGGAGGTAGAAAAAGGGATACAAATGCTTGCTGTTTCCCCGGACAATCACGGATCATAATAATTAGAAAACCGAGTCACTATAGAAATATTAAAGACGTTTAATTTACAAGTCAGGGCAAGATCAACGGCTGCCCTGACATAATCTCTCGTATATTCGTAGGTGCATATGTATGTTAGTCCATAGTATACGTTTTTGCTTGCGTGTAGGTTATAAAGGTTTTTGAATGAATGTATACGCCTTTGTGGGTGTACATTGGCATGAGTTTGTCGGTTTCTCATTGGTGACCTAAGACACCACGCCACACGCCCTGGCGGCGGCTTGCAGGGTATCATGCTAATGTTCGGGGGATCGGTATGGTGCGATGACTAACGTACAGGTTTCCCACCGTGAAGGCCCGAGTTCGAAACCCGGAGAAGGATTTTTTTCAACGGTATCCCGATCCCTATTTGAGGTGCTTTGTGGAGAGCACTTTGAGTGAGAACGACGTCTGTCGGATGGGACGTTAAACCGCCGACCCCTTGGCGCCTTTTGACGAGAGTAGGCTAATGCCGACGCCGGGTTTCTCTCTACCCTTCCTTTCCCATCCATCCCTAATGGCGCAAATGACCTTAGCTGTCGGTCGCATCCCCTAAAACTACTGCAATTCGGTTTCGACTTTTACCTGTAAGTTCAAATCATAACTTGCATAAACTTCGGCAGTTTCGTGCTTTCGCTTAAGATAAGGTAATCGTAGTCCTTATAAGGGCATGGTAATGTCAGGGGTAAAATATTCAATTGTAAATGGATGTGAAAGAGAAAGCTCGCACGTCTTATACATCTCCCCCGGAGAAATCATCCCCACCCACGCGATGCAGCTTCCGGACCCTCCGCCGATTTCTCGAATGGTTAATGAGGTGAGCACTCGCCAGTCGAGAAAGATAAAATCCATGGGGATCCATTAACCGTTTTTACAGCGTTTCTCAGAGGGCGTAATAAAGAGAGGAAATGCCCTCCGCATGACCCCAAGAGAGAACCCGTCACCCATCGTAAATTAACCGAAGCGAGCAAGGGATCATTACACTCCTTCAAGAGAAATACCTCGAGTGTTTGAGTAATAGGATAAGTCTCCTCTTCCCCACTTTGGGGTGCAGTACTGGTTTAATATTCTGCTCCGACCGCACCCCACGACTTCCATTCATATTTGTTGGACGAGCATGCTATGATAAAAAAAAATTTTTAGTTCAAGAATCAGTAATAATGAAAAAATAAAAGCACGAGTCCTTGTAGAAGAAACTGAATTAAGGAATGACATCGGGTAGCATGAGAGCAAATATTACCGTCTAGAACTTGTATTCACCCCCTGCCACGCACCCTAGTAGTGACTTACGGGCTACTAAAATAAGCAAAATAACTAAGGAAAGAGCAAAGTTCTTCGAATTGGGACGCGTTGTTCCAGCGCGATCATCATCGCAAGGCTGAATGAACGTCACTTGGGACAAAAAACGAATTCAGGAGATGCGGGCAATGGGAGCTTTGGGGCCATTTGAAATAGAAAGAATGTTGTGGGAGAAACTTCAAATTGTCAGCTGATAACGGGAATGGAAGACAATGGCTATCATGTTTCATCTGAAGTATTATATTTACACTCAGGGCTTCTCCAGAGTCCACAGCAAGGATTGGAATCGCAATACAAATTCTATTCCGAAATCTGGATACTCGGCATCGGATGGCCAGGCTGCCCGACACTCCGAAGACGTGTCATTATACACCATAATTCCAAATGCGGGATTCTAGACCATCGAGGATGTACATCCCGAAATGATTTGGCAACACTGTTAGCATTCCTCTTACCTCAATACCAATTAGTTCTGCCTAGAAGTAAAAATAGAACTTTTTAATTTAAAACGACGATATTTTTAGTTGGTATAAGCTTTATGCCACAAGCTGAACTGTTACCACCACTGATAATGTAATAAAGCCTCGTTTGATATTCGAAGGTTCAACACACACACAGGGATTACATTTTGGGAAGGTTTATACTTAGAATACCTGGATTTATTCACGAAACTAATTCGCAGCTGTCAGCGTTAGACGCCCACGACTCGGATAGGACACGAATAAAATCGCTAAGGATCCATTTTAGACGGGGGCCGCCAAAAATTGCCGGCACTATCTTTTCGACTTAGCACGCCGCAGTCGTAGCGTCGGGCCCGCCATCCGCGCCGATATTTCTCCAAGCACGCTTGGGCGAGAGGGAGTCGCGCGCGCCCTCCGGCGTCGCCCGCCAAAAGGGCTCTCGAACGGCGCCAGCCGCCTTTCCCCGGCGGCGAAAGGGTTGAGCGGGGGGGGGGGAGGAGGTATCCCCAGCTGAGAGGCAGACAGCCTGGAGCCCACGCCCTCCCGCGGCCTGGTGTCCGGCCGAAAACAAAAAGACAGTTGACACTCGCCTCCCGCGAAGGAGAGCGAGTCAACGGCCTGACGAATCAATTACGCCCACTAGCTAATTCCTCCCGACGTGGCTCCTGCCGCTCCTCAGTCCGTGGTCCCCGTCCGAAGCTGGAAAGCGGGCCTGGAAGCTTGCGGTCAACACAAGAAAATCCAATGGGGTCACCACCCCAAGCATCTTGGGAACCACACCACACTACATGGATTTCCGCGCTCACTTCCAGGAATAGGGTGGTTGCGAACATTACATTCTTATGCGAATCTAAAGCCATCGGAATGGGTTACTTGTCCGTTGGGAGAATTTTTATATTTATTTGTACATGTACATATACCTTGTAAACCAGCGTCACGGGGGATAAATGCACACCGGAATAATTTCACCCGAACATGACCCTACCGCAGTCGAACAATGTGATTATTATCCCCTATCGTTCGTGGAAAAAAATTCCCGAGATACGTAATTAAATCACCTTGGGCAGCACCCAAAAGTTTCATTACCACGACTTATGCCCCAGCAACTGACGAGAAAATCATTCAGAGAGCAACAGATAAAGCAAAGAGAATGCATATCCATAGTTTATCTAATCAGGGTCTTCTGATTTCCGTAATGACAATGTAAGACTTGTATGCAAACCTCAAAATATCGATTAAAGAACATTGCAGCTAATTTGGAGGAATCTCAAATTAAAATTTAGCTCAAGGAAACAGACCATCCATTTAATTCCGTTATCAATTAAATGATGGTTCACTCATATACGTATTACGCCATTTTTTCGACAGGACAGGCCTTGAAAAAATCATTAGTCCTACTTCGCATACATTTTCCTACAATAACGAATCGACGACGTCTCATTCTTCATACTCCCGTAACATGCTCCAATCTCTTTCTGGCTTATACAAACACACTCCCAAGTCTAATCCATCAAATATCCAACACTTATTCTCGAAATTGCGGACTCCATCAGCAATCCCCAACACGGACTCAATCAGCTATTGCCATTTCTATATATCCAACTATTCCTCTCCTCCAATCGGGCCGAGCTCCAATTCTATCCCCGTCAGTTGGGCCTGCAAACTCTTTGAAGCCAACTTATGAATTACAAGTCATAACTTTGTCAAAGTCATATCTTTTTACGGTTCCTGCGCATAACAAATTAGAATTTTAATTAACTTCCACCACACGGAGTTTCACCCAGCAAAAATGTCCGAATGTGGAAACCTGCAACTGGGAAACTTTTTTCTACTTCTTCCTTTAGACTAATTTCCATTTTTCAGCTTCGATACTCTTTAAGGTTGAAATTTAAGGAGAGGTTTTAAAATTCGCAGAAACCACAAAACTATATAAGACAGCAAAAATATCTTTTACCTGTTTGACATAATTTTATAGCATTCAACAAAGCACTGCACCGTGCCCACATATGTTTATTATGTGTATAATGGAATACTCTGATAAAAAATGAACTCATTGCTCTAGGATGCCATCGAGTTACGTCATTGGCCTTCTCCTGCGAAAACAAGCCGTTGTCAGACTGCGATCGAATACATTACATCATTTACACTAAGGTAAGTACCTCTTAGTGAACTACTCGCAAAGATAGAAGAATATGGCCGAGATAAAAATATCCGGGGTTGGATTAAAGACTTTTTGAATGGCTGGGTCCAAAGAGTAGTGATAGATGGAGTTAGCTCAAATGCAGTAGACGTTACTTCAGGTGTTCCCAAGGGAAGTCTTACCGGACCTATTTTATTCCTACTTTATGTTAACGATATTGACTCCATAGTCACCAGTAAGATACGTTTATTTGCCGACGATGCAGTGGTTTACCGTGATATCCATGATCTTAAGGATAGCAGTGCTGTCAGATTACCTTAATGCTGCTAACTGCTGCTATACACCGCTGGTGCGACACTTGGCAATTAGAATTAAACTTAACAAAGTACGTAGTGATAAATATTCGGAAAAATATCAATTCCCAACGCCAACTGCATTGGGAACACCGAAATCGAATGTGTAGACTCAATTAAATACTTAGGCGTTACCCTCACTCACGATTTCTCCTGAGTGAAACATACAGGAGCGATGGTCGTCTTCAACGAGCTCCCTGCCCTCTTTAAACAACTTTTGCCACTCAAATACGGTGGAACGGCTTAAGGCAGTGTCCCCATAAGCCTGCTTGATCATATCGAGGGTCTCAGTTGCCGTCTTCCCGAGTTTCGTACAAAAATTCACGGGATAACGTTGCTCTAAATTCCGATTCATTCAGAAGTTTTTCGACGCGGACAAAAAACTTGTGTCACTAAAAACGGTGTCCTCACTCAACGACAGCCCGCAGGCGACTGAGGTTGGTGTTGGTCTGTTGCTAAGAGCCCCCTCCACCTTACCCTGCCAAGCAGACCCCCCTCCACCGCTCCGTTCGCATCAGAGAAAATCAGTCCTACCACTTTTGGGTGCGTCTCTGTATACAAGGAATATGTGGACAAGCTAACAAAAAATTAGGATTTATTAGAAGAGTACTGGGTATCTGTGATGAAAAGGTAAATAGAGAAATGCTATCTGTCGCTGGTTAGGCCTCATTTAGAATATGCTGCTAGTATATTCTGGGATCCTCACGAAGTTGGATTTATTTTCGAATTGGATCGCGTGCAGCGGAGAGGAGCTAGATTTGTAATAAACTTATTAGAGTATCCAAAATATAAGAGGAGGTAGACTGGGAATCATTCACGGAGCGAAGGTTAAATCACAGATTAAATATCTTGCATGAAGAGGAAGGACGTCTCTTTAGCAGTGATGTTGAAATTGTATGGTTAACCCAATCCTACTACGGCGGGAGATATCATGTCATTAAAATTAGAGACATCAAGTGTAGAGCAGATAGATTTAAGATGCCATTTTTTCCACGAACGATAGGGGATCATAATAAAATTGATCATTAAAAACTGTTAATTAATTATGATATTCCACCATATCACGCCTTAAGCGCCTCTTTTTACAACATTTTTCGACCGTGGTAGGGTCATGTTCGGGTAAAAATTAGTCTGGTGTGTATTTACCGCTTGCCATACACCCTAGCTTGGTGGCTTGCAGGGTACATAAAAAAATAAATAAACATAAATTAAAATAAAAAACTGCAAGGGTTGAATTATGAACGCTGCCCTTTGGTATTCTTTGATTCCAATGTGTTGTATTTTCGTTTATAGAATGCGTAATTAACCCCTGCCACACACCCCAGCGGTGGCTTGCGGGTACTAAAATCACTAAAAAGCTAAGTAGATAATCCATTACGTGCCTCATGAATTCAACGAGCACTCTAGTCGACTTCACGAGGCAGAACGAACGAATTGGAATCACCAATTCCATTAATTATTCTCTCCTTCCATACCTTTAGGAAACTAATCCGCCCAAAGTTGTCTACGCTCTCGCTACCCCTGCTTTGAAATGTTTTCACCACGGTTCTGTCTTATTTTTACTGTGGGAAACTTATTGGCGATTCTCTCCATTCCATTAAGCATTCTTTCATTCCGCTCGCCATGCAATTTCAATCGAAGGGAGATGGCAAATCCAAGGCAGACGAGAGACGAGCCGCACGTCTAAGCACGAGCTGACATCCCAACCACCGCCACCCCTGCCTCCGTTTTGGGCAGCGGTGACGGCGACCGAGCACTCTCCTGCCAACCCCGCCCAACGGAGAGGTGACTCACGGAGACGTGAATTGGCAAAGGCCCTCCACGGAGGGGACACCACCGCGAGGGGGGAGGGAGGAGATGCGCCAGGGGACGGCGGTGGGTCAGCGGATAAAGAGGCGGGCGGGGTGTGAGAAGGGAAAGCACAACGCCAAAGGAAGGGACCGGCAGAAATTTACAAATAAGTAACTCAAAAAAGTCAACTTTCTAGGCCACTTTCGGGAAGGGCAGTAGTGAGATCATCACCTCCGCGCACATGCGTGCGGTGTGTCAGATAACCGAGGCGCGAACCATTCTGACGCAAACAAGCTTACATTGGGGGGATCCGCTTCTTGAAGGACATACAGGCGATTCTACTTCATGCAGCGTGGCGAACGAAGTTTTCCGTTCCTTTGTTGGAATCCTTATTTCATGGGAAAAGTAAGTCGTCGCGAATTGTTGTGAAAAAGCAGTACTCTCTTGTGACGGAGTTACTTGAAAAATTTTAAATGGAATCTCCTTCGAGACCGGAAGGGTGATACAAGAGGGACTACCAATTTTAGACAGTAAAGGGCACTCGAGTTTATTTCTGATGTCGAGGGATCATCAGTTCTCTCAATTACTTCACCATGAGAAGGAAATATAAAGAGCAATGGACCCCGGAATCAACACCTTCGGACAGACCTGATTCCTTCCCTTGATTGGCAAAGAAAACAGGCTACAGTTTAAGAAATTTGATAAAAAAATTTCAAATAATCAAT
The DNA here is from genome assembly GCF_022747635.1 of Hetaerina americana. Lineage (NCBI taxonomy): Eukaryota > Metazoa > Arthropoda > Insecta > Odonata > Calopterygidae > Hetaerina > Hetaerina americana. The sequence goes on along the minus strand of NW_027287051.1, from coordinate 50,863 downwards.
AAATATGAAATTCACATTACGAATATATCGCTTACAACTCGCGTTCAGCGCAGAAGAGCTAGAGTTGTGGAACGCTGTTTTGATAAACTTAGTAGCGAATCCAAAATATTAGAGCAGTAAGGCTGTGGAGCAAAGGTTAAATTACAGATTAAATCTTTTGCATAAATTGGAAGGATGTCTCTTAACAGCTATGCTTAAAATGTATCATTACCTCCATCGCACTATGGTAGGAGAGATCATGCCCATAAAATTAGAGAGATCAAGCGTATTTATTAACTTTCTATTTTATTTTTGTTTATGTATACCCTGCAAGCCACCTCCAGGGTGTGTGGCAGGGGGTGTAAACACACCAGAATAATTTTACCCAAGGATGACCCTACCGCGTTCGAACAATGTTATTATGATCCCCCATCACTCGTGGAAAAAAATGGCATCTTAAATCCATCTGTTCTGCATTTTATCTCTCTAATTTTATTAGCATGATCTCGTGTAGAACAGATAGTTTTAAGATGTTATTTTTCCCACGAACGATAAGGGATAACATGGCCCGACCGCGGAAGGGTCATATTCGGGTCGAAATTAATCTAGTTTTTATTCTTCACCCCATGCCACACCATAGTGGTGCCTTGAAGGGTGCTAAAATAAATGAATAAAATATAAAAGAACTTTGAAATATACACGCCATTCATTCAGATTTGTCTCAAATCAAAGAAGGATCTGTTGGAACTGAGCTCAGGCATTTGTAACCTGATGAGCATCTGAGAGAAACGGAATCTTAACACATACAATCTCGCTCACCTTACCTGTAAATAATGTGGGCAATGGCGGCACGCAGTCACCCCCCGACGGTGGCCGGCGGTTGATGGCAGCAGTATCACCAGTCGTCCCACCGACTAATCACACACAAACACTCCTCAAGCAAGAGGCGATCTTTGCTCAAAACAATTTTGATCGATCTATCTCACGCAAGCGGGATTGAATCGAATTATACCGTCACGGCGAGAGCAAACGAGTGGTTAATTGCAGGAGCGTTGGTAGCAATTCTTGAGTCCAATACACACCAAGAGACAACACGTAAGTGACACCAATCCCTCGGACACCATCATTTTGCCATATCGAACCAAAACCGCCTAGGCTCCTCGAAAAGACGGGTGGAACTACTTATACGAACCGCTTGGTCGCAGCATACGACTTGGCGTGTTATATTTTTTTTTCGCGGTTTAATTGCTTTGTTGGCCGGCGCAGCTGAGGGACCAGAGTGGCAAGCCGCTACATTGTAACTAAAAGGAGGTTGTCCAGACGGTGCACCGGAGGAAAATGATGTAATTGAAGTTTTCCGGCTTAATTTTGAGAAAAACCCTTTGAAATTTTAAATTAGGTACAACTGAATTGAGTAGCTTCAGGCGTGATGTGGTGGAAGTCGAACGTAATAAATAACTGATCTTAGCACTTTTCCATTTGATATAAATTCTCTATCAAAAGGAAAAGTGCTACAATATGTTATTCATTAGGTACGAGTAGTTTCAACGCACCGGTGTCATCCTCAGGTACAAAGTTACTCATGTAGGTCAATTATATGCTAGTACGAGGCGTGTTCAAAAAGTAAGAGGACTTTATATTTTTATGAAAAAATATAGAATTAGACAAGCAAATTAAAGGTTTTTATGTGCCAAAAAAAATATTGGGTCGTTATAATCGACGGAGATTGCAATGTCCCATCTGTTGACTGGAGCACATATAGTTTCAAAACGGGCGGTAAAGACAAAGATATCTGGGAATTGCTATTGGATTCTTTTACGTTGAACTCATTGAATCAAACTGCCACTTCAACAACTGGGGGCGATAATATTCTTGATGTGTTAGCAACGAATATTCCCGAAAACGTCTTAACAATAGAAATTGTAAAAGAAATTAGTGACCACCGGACAATAAATACTAAGTTTTCACTTCATTGGGTTCGAAATAAGAAGTCTAAAAAGAAAATTTACTTGTTCAAACAAGTGGAATACAATGGCCTAAAGTGCGTGCAACAGAATATATATTACGTCGAAACAAAGGCATGGTACAAATTCTTTGATCCATTTTTTTAACTAACTTTTTAAATCGCCGAGCTCATAAGACCACGTGTAACCTTAGAGCGGCTGCCACAAACGACGTAAACCATGAACACAGGTCAAAATGTTATCATACTCTGGGGGCACATAAACCAGCATAATAAAAAAAGTTGACAAGTTGACAATCGGACTCTCCAAACCCGCGAAAATTAAAAATTCCCGTTATAATAATATAATTTTATATAATAATATGATTTTATATATATATATATATATATAATTATTATTAGGTAATCTACCGGTTAAGGTAGGTTTTTGGATGAACGTAATTACTAATTAAATAATTTGTGGCCCCTAGCAAAACACAACATCCTACTCTACATCAGGTCCCTCTTCATCTCTGAGTACTTTCTTCCTCCCTTCATTCCGTCCAACATCCCTATCCTGTTCCTGCCCTTTCTTCGTTTGCCTAACATTCTCCCCTCAATTACAGTCTTCAACATCCCGCTGCCGGTCAATACCCCCTTCAGCCACTTTTTCTGCCTCCATTGGGTTGCTCTTGAGTAGGCTAATGCCGACCCCGGGTTTCTCTCCACCCTTCATCCTTTCCTATCCATTCCATGCCACGCAAATGACCTCAGCTGTCTGTGGCCTCCCCTCAAAACTACCACTACTAAGAGTTATTTATTTATTTAAATACCACCGAGCCGTCATTATGGCATGTCTGAAAGGGTGGTTATATTTAACAATAAACGCAAAACATTGTATCAAGTGGAAAATATGTTATATTTTCGTGACGCTGAAACGTAAAATGTCAAAACAGCAACAGCCGATTGTCAAGTTAACGCTGGAAAAATGCGCATTAGGGATTTAAGTGAATTTCAAAACCGCATGGTCCTTTCTGGGAGAACTTGCTCTCACCCCAGACCCCATGCAAACAACACTCGTGGTCTCATTGGTTGCGAGGGAGCCGATTGCATGGGGTGAGCGATCGGCGTGTTGGGGCCCAGCATCGGGGGATGATCGTGAGGATCGGGGAGAAAAGATTCGAATGTAATCCTAAGGCTTCCGCAGCGTCTATTTGATGAATTCATTCTTCTTTCGGGATTTAAGTGAATTTCAAAACCGCATGGTTCTTCCTGGGCTGGAATGTGTCGACGAGGAGGGCGACAGCGGGTTTCTTATTCAGCACCCTGAAAGCCCTCGCTAGGGTGTGTGGGTTGGTTGCTCGTTCTCGGATATAAAGGGTGGGAATATCGGAGGAAAAAAGATGAAGGCGATCGGTATGCATAGCACCAGGAGGGACCAGGACCATGGGCTTTGGCGGAGCCGTCAAAAACAAAAGCGAAACGGGACCCGGGAGCCTTTAAAAAGAGAGTGCCCGGCAACTCTCCTCACCCCAGTCGAGGGTTTCCTGGAATATGCCCCCTTTCGGAAGAAACGTGTCTTTTATGCTTCTGTTTTGGGCATCGGACACGAGCTGTTAGTAAGATGTGGTCCACGGCGGGCGGGGCAGGGGAGGGAGGCTGGAACATTTAGATGATGATATGGAGGGGAGACGAGGGGAGAGAGGGAGATTGGGGGAGGAAGGGAGGAGACGCGTAGGCGGAAGGGGGGGGGGGAAGGGCTCGCTCATTCGTATGGTGCCAATCGAGGGGAAGTCAAGCTCGGGAGTCTACCTCCACGCCCGGCGTAGTCAAAACGTGTTTTAAATATCATTTACCGAAGCCGTCTTTGCCCGACGGCATTTGTGGCCGCTCTTTAACGACCTCTCACTCCTCAAAGAGGTCGGTAATACCTATCCTCACCTATCTCTCCCCTCACATGTGCTTACCACTCATTTCGATGATTTTATCATTACCGACTTTCTGCACAGTATTTACCCGAGCGTCTCTTCTTTTACACTTATTTGATATTCATTTAATCTATTTCAATACAACTTTGAATATTATTTGACATTTTGATGTTATTTTTTGACGTAAACTCTCGAAAACTTCGACAGAATAATATAATTCCATCCTATAGGTTTAACATTTACGCGCATACAGGATATCCCTACTTTCAGTAAAGGCTTCGCCGCAAATCGGATACTCTTCGAATACATGTATTACGATGGAACCAAAAACTTATTAGAAATTTCTCCAATCAATCAGGAATTTTTCATCTTCACTTTTTAAATTTCAGCGGCAAAAAAACAATATTCGAATAAAAAAATTGTGGAAAATCATAATTCCTTTACATCAACATACTTTGTAGGTAAAGAGGTTTTTTGAGTTGATAATAATAAGTCGCAAGTAAATTCGATGTAATGCAACTCCGTTTTACTCGGATTCTTCCTTCCTCACACTCAATTAGAGCGGCATTTCTGTACCCCCTTTTTCGGAAGAACAAATTTGAATTCATTTAACTTTAAAGTACTATATCACTTTAATGACGAATACAGCCACATTTCAGAGTGTGAAAAACTCCACCAGATATATGTACTCCAGTCAAAATAAATGGTGAGTACAGCAGAGAAAACGGTGAATTCTAGTTTCCGTTATGAATGAGTTTCATCCATTCTTACAATTTTTGCCATCTCTAAAAATATTTACCATCGTCCGTTGAAAATCAGTCGCATAGCCTCCGAAGTAGTCCTATTCTCACCATAACGTCTTCTGTAAAACCTTCCCGTCCGCCCGAGAATATTTGAACTACTTATGGTGCGGTTTTAAAACATATCTGGAATATTTATGCTAATTTTCATTGATTAAGTGGAGTTTATAACACAGCTCGACGAATTATATTCCATTAAATGCCAGCTCAGGGGGTAGACTAAAACATCTCTTCTTCTGCCATCTCAGTTGCATATCGGATCAGCATTATTGCTCGCCGTTTTAAAATTTTACAAGTGTTTTTAAACCCAAGTGTTAAGAGAACCATGGGAACTTTCTCCTAGGACTCCTAAGGCCATTATCTGTCAATAGTAACGTTTTAGACATGGAAGGAAAGTGCTTGCTGTTGAAATATTTCAAGTATATTATTTCATATCTGCGCCGTAGGAGAACAAGAAAAAAAAATATTTTGCAACACAAATGGCTGTCTATCGCTTACACACAACAACGAAACACGAGTTTCCACGAATGCAAATATTTGGTTAAGTATTTTAATCCGTATATTTTCAATGAGTGATTCCAGGCCTTATTTTTTTAGGAGAATATCATAGATGGTCACCCAGCCCAGGCTTACTTTGGCAAAAGATTCAACTCATTATTTCAGTGTGTGCGAGTCATAAGGGGCTCACGGAAGAGTTTCAATTGTCCGAGACACTTAGTCAAAAGTACTAGTGCAAGCCATGTTCAAAACATGACAGTATTTTAAAATATTCGCTAAAAATTGAAAACAAGATGTCTTTAATATTATGTAGGATTTAGAACGCGCGAATGCGTGCACTTAGATATTAGCGACACTCAAATATTATGGTGGTATTCATTTCATTGATTAAATTACCGGTAAATATGCCAACCGCAGCAAAATTTAATTTTTTCACGGGTGATCTATCAATACCGCATAGAAGGACCGATCGAAAATGCGAATCAAAAAATCAAGTCCGAAAGTTAAAATACAGAATCAAAAGTATTTACCAACCTTAAATAATGATAATACAATCATGTACTATACATGCCAAATCAAAGCAGGATGTGACGTCTCAAGCATGATACATAAAAAGCTCTTGTTTCACAAGTTATTGAGCTTTTTTGATTATTTAAATACATCACAATTATTTATCCGTGACCGTTAAAAAAACAACAAATATTCCGTTCTCGAGTCAACATATGAATGAAGTCATGCACACACCCGTTTCATACGTATTCCTTGAATTGGCGACGACTTTTCTGATGGCAGAAGAGCACTTTCTAATCAGGTCACCATTACTAATTGCAACTGGATGCCCAAGTATATCATCTCAAATCATAAGTAAGAACTTAAAAGACCGACATTTTCAGACCTCAAAAAACATATTCAACCATGTTAAATCTCGAGCAGTGAGTGACGGAAAATTTAAATTAGTGAATTCAAGTGAATTTTACGAGGAACGACGTCGATTACCTCATCGTAAAAACCTCTCGACATGTCTCCGAACACTAAAAATGTCTTAAGACGGCACTTTCAAAATAAAAGACGTCTAAATTTAGCCGCCCAAGTCGAAGTATTGGTACGACTGCGGCAAGGCGAGGTGAAGAAGGGGTTGTTTTTTTTAATATCGCGGAATAAGAAGACGGTCGCCGGCTGGGGAGGGGGTGGGTGGGGCGGGGCCCAGGTTTACGGGAGTGGTCGGAGGAGGAGAGAGAGGGATAAGGCGGGGGGAGGCTGGACCATCACGCGGGACGAGGGGAGGGGGGGAAGGCATTAAACTTTTATGGAGACAGGAGAGATGAAAATCAAACACGTCCGTGTTCGGATTTCTTGATGGGTGCTTTCTGAAGGGCTGTCCCTTGCGCCACGGTGGAGAGGGGCGGGGGTAGGGGGCGGTTGAGTAGACTCGGGGGGGGGGGGGCGGATAGGGAAGGGGACGGCCGCAGCACGGTAAGAAAAACTTGATGGATTCAAAGACGAGCGGAACAATTTCGTATCGCATGCGTTCTTCAGAAATGCGTCTGAGGGTAAAATATTTCCGCGAAGGGCGGCGGGGACATATGTCGCGTACGAAATCAAAATGTTCGTCCTAGTGGAGAATGATAGCGGTGAGGAGACCCTCCGCATCACATCCCACACACGCATGGCAAAACAGTAAGTCGTACTTTTCTTTATTTCCAGAGGGCAGCACCTTCCAGCGAGTAGGATTTTGTTACCGGGATCATTCGTGTTTTCCAAAGTTTTACCTTCATGCGACCCCGTGGGGAATCGAATAGCAGGGTAAGCTTAAAACTGCTTGAAGCGATCGCTTTCGAAAAGAATCTGGTCGGAGTAGAGCACTTGATTGTTCATCTCACATAAAAGGGTAGCCCACGAATTGATCGGAGTTCTGGATGACTACTCTCCTCGGTATCGCCTGCCTATTGGAAACTTGAGGCCATAAGATTTGAATGCGTCTCTAATATCTCCTTCAAATCTCGCTCATGAGAATATTGTAAACCCAAGGATGGTCAAGAAACAAATCAAGGATTACTAAAAACTACGTTCAAGGAATTAGTCAGTTTTGACATTAACTTTATACACTAAATATCAAGATCGATATTTACGAGTGACGTGATTTGATGACACGGGTTTTGTGAACTGTTATAAATTACTGAGGAATAATTTTCTGTTGACGTAGGAATGAGGAAAATTTGTTCACCGTCAAGTATAACCTATCCCTCCTGCGAACTGCAACCTTCACGTGGTGCAGTGGGTTGCATGTTATGCTGATCCCCAGTTTATGCTGGCGGGATAATGGTTTTATTCATGGTAATATCCCCCATGGTCCAAGGGTAGGAGTCAGACGGACAGTCGTCCACCCAGCGTTTGCTCCTCCGGCTGAAAATATGTCCGACTCTGGCGAGCCGTCCATTTCAATGATGGTGTCACTTTAATGGCACTAATGAGGAATGCCATGGGGAACCACTTAATTTGAAATTGAAGTGGCAAACACGGGCGTCCACAAGGAGAAAATATGAATCCTGGGTGCTGCGAAACTCGTTCCAATGACTCGGAAGATTCCTCCTCGGTCTTTAAAACACGGAATCTTTGAATAACCTAGGTTATTGGAAGTGGGAAAAAACTAGAACAGGATTGCAATGTTTAGGATAAGTGCGAAGAATGTTAGGACGATGATGAAGGCAAGGAAGCAAGAAAAAATCCAGAGAGAAATGGAAAAAGGAGGCATAGATGTGTAAGGTTTGCCTGAGATGACATGGAGAGACAGCGGGCATTATTGGAGGGATAGTTAAAGAGTAAATTACTGTAGGAAGAGGAGAGTCAGCGTGCATTGACTGTACTATTTAGGTAACTGGGAAGAAGGACAGTGAACAGAGAGCATAAACCATAAACACAGTAATCAACCCGAAGGTCGGTTTGGTAGGTGATGGTAGATAGATTACCCAGTACTAAGCCCGACGGCGTGTGAAATTAACACATCAGGGTAGGGGGGCCAGTTCCTTTCCCTGTGCCGATTATGGTTTCCCAGGTAGATCTGGTACCCGAAAAATCACATAGCTTGGGTGGAGCTGCAGGTGCCCAGAGACTTGCCCGGAAATCGAACCCGGGACCCACCGGTCAGTAGTCCAACGCTCTACCGCCTGGATTACCGCGACCCGTCATAGGATATGGTATGCCATAGAGCATATGAGGAATAGAGTTCTATTGGTGTAGATAAAAGCTGACCCAACCATTTAGTGGCAATCCAGATATACATACAATGTCATGTGGTAACCGAAAGACAGAATTAGAGTTTGTAGAATAAATGGAAGAAATAATTGGGAACGTGCAAGACAAGAAGTACTCGATAGAAATGGGGAGTCGGAACGCAGAGGTAGGCGAAGGCGGGGTGGGACGGAATAGATGAGAGAGAATACCGCTTAGGAATTGGGAATGATCGCAGAGAGAAAGCGGTCACGCTTTACAGAAGAAGAGACCTAACATCGCGTTTAAATGTCTCCCAGGTACACATGAAAGATCGCGGGAGAAATATTCAGGCACCAGTTAGATAATGTAATGTATGGCTCGACAAAGAACAAGGAAGAGCTTCATCAACTCACACAGCTTCCCAGGTGAGGAAGCATTCATACGCCTACCACAGTTTAGTGATCATCAAATGTCATTTAAATTTCAAAAAACCTAGAAGTGGTAGAAAAGTGCCAAAGTGGAATCGTAAAAGTTTAACCCGAATAAAAAGGGTGAAATAACCAGTAAAGTTTAACAAATCAAATTAAAAATTGGGGTCCGAAAGCGATCGGTGAAAGAGTCAGGGAAATAAGCAATAAACTTATAATAATAGAGCCAAGGAAATTGGTGGAAATATTAGTGAAACAAAACAGAGAAATTAAAAAGGCATGGGAAAGCAGAAGGAATGCATGATAAGGCGGAGAATTGTTAGGACGTAGCAAGGGAAAAGTCAGACCTACCAAAAGGGATGAGAGCCTCGAGATAATTAATAGAGCCAGCCGAGATTCAGAAAACCGTTTAACAGAGCTGTATGGTTAAGATATTAGTCCGGAAAGTAATAGAAAGAGAACGCGACGTCGTAGACGTGGGACGAACTGCGATGTAGGTCAAGGAATAGTAACGAGCGAGATGGAAAGCCCAAAGAAAGACGAAGTCGTACAATAAGTAAGAAAATAATTATCCCTCCAGAATTACTTAAACCTACGAAAAAATGGAATGAAAGAATTGTTTGAACTTTTATGAAGAGTTAATACGACCGGAATATGGCCAGAAGACGCCATAAACAGATCAATTTTTATTCAATTCTCAAAAACGTGTATAGCATCTCTATAGTCTATGAAATATATGACAATACGCTTGTTTCACATGTTACCAAGGTAGTCTTAAGAATAATCAATTAATGGTTACAGGATAATTCAAGCAACTACTCCTAGGCGGAGATAGTTTGGCTTTAGACAAGAGGATATTCACGCGTGATGCCTTTGCAGTGATGGGAATCTTAGTACAAGAAATGAACATCGAATATGATCGGGACGTCTTCGCATTCTTCGTGAATTTCGAGAAATCGTTCGCCCGTGTAGTATGGATATGTAGCATGTAATTTAGGAATGTATTTATATATTTACGCGTGTAGTATTTAAGTAAATATTTAGGACTATGGGAATAGACTGGGGGCATAGGTGACCTATTTACAACTTGAACATGAACCAGACGGCGTAAGTAAGAGTAGCAGAGGGAGAATTGGAATACTACCTTGATCAAAAAGTTCCCGGAATAACCACCGTGTGGCGCTCCCATCGTTCCGATTTGAGTTCTGTTTTTTTTGTTAAATTGGTACATCTGTTGTTGATATTCCCTTTAAATCTTAGTGTCATAACTTGACATTTGCAAAAGTTACGTAGCCAAGAGTACATCTATCTCTGTGTGTGTTGGCGATTTTTTACAATTTCAGAAATGGATTTAAATTTGCAACAACGAACTTGTATTAAATTTTGCGTAAAAAACGGATTTAGTGGCGCACGGACGTTGGAAATGTTGGAAAAGTGTTTCGGCAACGATTCTCTAAAAAAAACGGTCGTTTACCAGTGGCACGAGCGGTTCAGAAGTGGTCGTGAGTCAATCGAAGATGATGAACGCAGTGGCAGACCATCGACATCGAAAGTCGGTGAAAAAATTGATAAAGTAAAAGAAATGTTGGTCAATAACCGCAAATTAACCATCAGAGAAATAGCGGAGGACTTGAACATTGCCTATGGATCCGCCCAAGACATTGTGGTTAATGATTTGGGTTTCCGTCGTGTAGCAGCAAAGTTGGTGCCAAAAGACCTCAATTTCATGCAAAAAAGAGACCGTGTTGACGTCGCAAAAGACATGATTTGCGAGGCTGAATCCGATCCCACATTCATCAAAAGGATCATTACTGGAGACGAGACGTGGGTTTATGAGTACGACACGCAATCCAGACATCAGGCAAGTGAATGGCGTTCACCAAATGAGCCGAGACCAAAAAAACCACGTCGTTTTCAGTCAAAAAAGAAGGCAATGCTGACGGTTTTCATGGATTACAACGGTGTAGTGCATCATGAATTTTTGCCAGAAGGCCAGACAGTAAACAAAGAGTATTATTTGGGCGTTATGAGACGTTTGCGTGAAGCAATTCGCCGAAAGAGACCAGAAATGTGGGCAGAAAACTCGTGGATTTTGCACCATGATAACGCACCGTCGCACAGTGCTATCATTATTCGTAATTTTTTGACGAAAAATGCAACAAATACCATCCAACAGCCACCGAATTCACCTGATTTGGCTCCCTGTGACTTCTTTCTGTTCAATCGAGTTAAAAAACCATTACGGGGAACGCGTTTTAGCAGCCGAGAGGAAGTAATGGAAAAATCGCAGGAAGCACTGATGGACATACCGAAAACCGAATATAAAAAATGTTTCGAGGATTGGATCAAGCGCTGGCATAAGTGTGTTGCAGTCGATGGGGATTACTTTGAAGGGGACAATATAGATTTAGATGAATAAACTTGTATTTTTAATTTTCTGAATAAATTCCGGGAAATTTTTGATCAAGGTAGTAGGTAGCGATGGAAATGATAGTGAGGGGTACAATGTGAGTGAGACAGGGTTCCCCGTTTTCTCTGGTACTGTTCAATACAGCGACGATATGTTTAAGCCGGCTAAATGCAGGTGATCAAGCAGTGGAGTATCAGAAGCCAAGGGTTTTCAGCTATTATTGGTTTTTTTTATACAGGAATAATGCGAGAGGTATGAAATGAGGTTTAGCCTCAACAAAAAACTTGTGAGAAAAAATAGGAAAGTTGATGAAGCTTTAAAATGAGATGAAATAAACTAAATTTGCTGGAAAAGCCCATGTATTTGGGCGCTATTTTATAGAGGAAATGTGAAATTTTAATGGGAATATTAGAGGAAGAATGGCGTTAGCTAAAGAGACATTTGCAAGAATTAGAACAGGTAAACAGAGCACTAATTCTAAACCAATATAAATAAATATTTAAATATGAATTATAGTTCTCTATGGGTGTAAAACTCGGGGTTTGAGACAAGAGGTTTAGGCGCACATTGAGGCTTTTGAGATGATGGTGAGGCGGAGGATGTAAAAAATAAGCTGGGCAGAGGGGAAGGCAAACGCGAATGCTTGAAACGGGGTGGTCAACGAGAGGAAGTTACGCATGGAAATCCGGAAAAGGCAAAAGAAGTGGGCGGGGGAAATATTGTACGAAGTGAGGTGGGTGAGTGTAATATGTTGAAGCCCATGATAGAGGTGAAAATGTGGAGTAAGGCAGGAAGATAAAGGAAAAGAGTAGATTTTATTGACACCATGAAAGCATGCAGAACTTACGAAGAAATTAAGTAAGAAATAATTCGGGGGAAAAAGTAAATTCTCATTGTGCTTGGAAGTATGAAATTCGTCTGGGACCGCCCCAAAAACCTGCCTTTAAATTAGTAGAATACTTTGAATGAATAAGCATACTTGTCTAAATGTTATTGCTTTTCATTTCTGCTTCAAGTTCCCTGAGGATTAGGGAAATGAGATACCATCATTGCCTTAGATACCGCTATAATTGCTAACTATTTCAACCATGAAATTGTCGCGACGTTATTGAATATATCTTCCATGAATTCATATCAGACTACATCAGGCACAATATAATACTTAAAAGTACATCAAGTGGTAACATTATGGAATTGTTACTTGGGATCAAATAAAAATAAGGTGCGCCACAAACAACTTTGACCCTGCCAAAAATTGACCTCCAATATGCATAACTACACCATCAATATTATACTGTGTACAATCTCAGACTCAAATTCCGAAATTACATCTTAACCGATTGAAAAAGGTTTCTCTTACCCTTATATGAATAATACCGTGATAATAATAGGGATGGCGACGGACCAGGGCAAGTGAGTTTGGCTACGACACTGAAGATCCACCGTTTAAACCACGGTGACGAAAGGCGCTTCATTTTCGATCAACGAGATTATGCTCTGTTAACAAAAATGAATCCGGCAAGCAAGCTACGGTGGACCACTGGTCAGAGGTAGCAGGGTAGGTACTACAAGGCAGCGATTCCTTCCAAATTAGTCTCCCTAGAAGATGAAACCGGAGCATTCGATATGACGTGAAATCATTCCTCCCAGTATAATCTCCGGGAGGCAAAGTAGTCCACCAGCCGGATTTCCCAGAGGAGACTAATCGGGGGGGAGCATCAGGCGCAGTGGATAAATATAGGGCAGGGACGAGGAACTTAAGATCACTGGGAGTGACTGACGAAGAGGGAAATGCCACCCGAAGAGTGACGAACTTCTGGCAGTGTCCTGATGTGATCAGCAAAATATGAGTAAGACTCCAGCACGACTAGAGATCACCCTGGGGGAAAAATATGGGAAAAAGCACAGAACTGCTGGTGATAGGACAATCTTTCGGTAAAAACAAAAGAAGAGCCGACAGATACAGTCATGTGACATGTGAACATGAGTACGCAGATTTTAAGCAGCATTGAGGAAGTAATGGACGCGTTAGGTGTACCGGAAGCAGAAAGAAATCTCCAGCGTAGTCAAAGGAAAAGAGAACCTTATTACTAGTATGATGAGCGATTGTTGGAATTCAAGGAATGGGGAGAGCAAGGAAGTACTTGCGGGGTCCTTGCGCATATAATTTAATATAAAAGATGAAGAAGTGAATGCGAGTAATTACGCAAAATAAAGCCGCAGAGCTATCTCGGTGGCACATGCATAAATTGAGGCCAGAGCAAATGGATGATGGATAGTAAGTTACGGTGCAAAATGATGAAGAGCATGAACACGAATAATAAATACCGTAATAACTCTGGAGGAAAAAGTCGACAGGGAAAAGATCACCGCGACCACTGGTGAAAAACGAGATACAGGGCAGATTTTTTGGTCTGCCAAAAATCCACAAAATCAGTGTAAACAACCTGTGTAGCAGTGTTCGGCCTGTGATTTCCAATGTTTTAGCCCCAAATCACTTATGGGCTAATAAGTTAAACGTCTTATTCAAAGCTTTTTCCAAATTTTCCCCGAAATTTGGAATAAAAAACTCACAAGAACTGGTGGATGTGTTGTCTAAAGAAATAGTAACCCCCAAGTGCATAATGGTATCGTTTGATGTTACAAATTTATTTCCCAGTGTCCCAAGATCAGAAGCTCTAAATCTTGCAGAATTTACCCTTGTTAAAGCAAGGGTTCCAACCCCTGTAATTTTTGAATTGTGTTCTTCCTTAAAAGGACAAAATAGTTTTGTGTTTAGCGGCAAAATTTACCAACAACAAGACGGCTTGGCTGTAGGCTCTCCGCTTTCCCCGCCACTAGCAGACATTTACCTGGACAATTTTGAGCAACTATTGCTGTCCTCAGAGAATGCCCTCTTAAAGAATATCCTTTGCTGGTATAGATATGTAGATGATGTTTTCTGCGTCTGGATGGGTTCTGACAGACAATTAGACAGTTTTTTAAATTTCCTTAATTCTAGAGATAAACATAAAAAATTTACAAAGGAATTAAAAGCAGATGGATCCCTCAACTTTCTAGATTTAACAATTAAAATTAAAAACAATAGGTTTGATTTTTACATTTTCAGGAAGAAGTGTTATACGGACGAAGTCATTCACCATAATTCTAGGCACTGCTTCTCTAAAAAATTATCAGCTTTCCACGCCATGGTACACAGAGCATGTTCTATCCCCATGTCTAAAGAGAACAATCTGAAAGAACTCAGCATCATAAAACAGATTGCGGTGAACAATGGGTATAGAGAAGGGTTAATTGATTAACTTTACAACAAGAAACTATCCCTTTTAGCTAAGCTAGCCATGTGTAGTTCTCCCACATCTGCAGAAAACCAGCCGCAGTGATGGAGATTTCCTTTTCTTGGCCACTTGTCATTAAAAGCACAAAGAATCCTCCCAAAGGAAAAGGTGAGACTGGCCTTCTACAATAAATCTAAATTAATCAACCTGTTATGCCACGTGAAGGACCAAGTTAAACCTATGCACAAGAGTGGGGCGTACAAACTCCTCTGCAAAGACTATAACCGGATTTACATAGGCAAGACGGGAAGGAGATTTGAGACGAGAATAAAGGAGCACCGAGCATGCTTTAGAAAAAACATCTCCACGTCACTCTTCGCCAAACGTCTGACAGACTGTGGTCACAGCAGCGATTTCATCCCCGAAATCCTGCACTTTGAGAAGAAAGGCCACCGCCTCGATGTACTGGAGCAATTAGAAATACTTCAGCACATGGATTACGGTGGAGAGGTTTTGACCAACGAATTTCTTTACCCTTCGCGTTCCCCGTTATTGTATTTTCCTCGCCCATCTACCAATTAAACTGAAACCAAGCAAAGCCTTTTCAACAATGAATTAACTCCTCCCAGCCTGCTACTTAATCACCTAATTACCCAGTGCCGTTCGCAATACCCATTCCCCCACTCCTCTGCCAACCAATCGACGCCAAGAAAATTTATTTAATTTATTTTTTTTCAACAATATTTGTATAAAATTTTTTTCTCTCTCTCAACAATGTATATTTCTGTTATTTTACATTTTCAACAATGTATTAGTTCCCTCTCCCAGCCTGCTAATTTTTCAATGTTACCATTCCTACTCCTCCTCCGTCCCCTCTTCTTACCTCAACCAATCCTTGCTTTCCTCCCTCCCTCCTCATCCACTCCGTCCAGAACTATATATACTGTGTTTGACTCGTATTTTTACCTGATGATGTTATACCATAGCGAAACCTAGGTCGTAATAAAGTGGTTTATGTGGAAAGGCGAAGTGTTATAAATTTAATTTCAATATGAAGAATTTCCACCAAGTGACGCCAGAAACTGTTTCATTTTTCTATCTTTTTAATATGTCCCACCTCATATGGATCCCATACTATGGACGAGTTCTCTTGGCTAGGGATAACCTGTATCTTATATGCTTCTTCTTTTGTAGCTACGCTCTTTCCTTTTAAATTTCCCATTACCTAATGCAGTACATTAAATGCCTTCCGTGTCAAATTATCTACTTAGAAATCCCTAGTTAAGACTCCCCACCCAAGATTCCTAGTTAGGTAAACGCCTAAAGGTTTGAAATAACTGCTAACATGGGATCCTTTCTCCAAAGAGGGTGCAAATATCCTTTTCTGCATTATTTTTATTTGAAAAATGTATATGCTAACTTTTACTAACATCAATGCCCATATCATTATTTGTAATCCAGGCACCAGGCAATCAATGTCATTTTGTAGTATTACGCGGTCATTTACATGCTCTACCCATCTGTATAAAATGCAATCATCAGCAAAGAGTCTTACTTGGGAATGTAAATTATTTGGTTGATCGTTTACGTAAGTTAGGAAGAGTAATGGCCCTAGAATACTACCTTGTGGAACTCCTGCTATAACGTTTGCCTCTCCTGAAAATGCATCCCTATTTTTACTTTTTGAATTCTGCCCGTAAGAAAATTTTTCATCCAATGCTTTACCCTCAAATCCAATGGTAACGACTCCAACTTTAACAGTAATCTATCGCGAGGCACTCGGTCGAAAGCTGCCGAAATATCAACGATTACTGCATCAACATCCTTTCCTTCATCTATTGCGTCGCCGATATATTGGCTTAATCCCAAAAGCTGTGTTTCACACGAGTATCCAGTTCTAAACCCATGTCGGTGTTTGAATGGCCACAAAATTTCTTGTCCACCATTCCCGAATGTATTCAATGATTCTTTTTTTCCATTATTTTGCTAACAACTGATGGTATGCTTACCGGTCTATAAGTTTGGGCTATTTTTCTATCCCCGTTCTTGAAAATTGGTGCAATGTTTGCTTTTTCCAATCACTAGACAAGGCATCATTATTTAAAGTTACTTTGAATAGATGACTAAGGTAAAAAGCTACTGCAGTATCACCCAGCTTTAGAATATCAATTGATATACTGTATTATCCGGTCCCATTGACTTATTTTTTCTCATCTTCCTCATTTTTTTCACAAAATACGAGTCCTCCACGATAATACTGTCTGTCAATGGAAGTGAGCTGGTATCAAAAGCATCTGGAAGGTAGTATAATGAGAGACGGGAGCGAGATGGACGCAGATGGCCGTTACTCAAGTATTGAGAAGTGAATTAGGTAGAGCAGTGAAAGAATTAAATTATGTAGTGCGTTTGAAATGGGGAAAATCACGATTGAAACTGTCAAGCCACTCGGAGTAAAGCCAGGAAGGCTTATTTGAAATAATCAAAGGATTCAGCGTAGGTGAAATACCACCGAAGGACTACGAGAAGAGTGTAATGATTGCAACGAGAAGAAAACCGACACCAAGGGACGTGAGGAACACAAAAGGTTGTGTCCAATGTGTAATGCGTCCAAAATGCCTACGAAGACATTCAGTGAAAAACTAGACGGAAAAAATAAAGAAATCTGTCTGAGAACCGATTTGGATAAAGGAAAATTAGAGGGACGAGGAGAACACAATTTGCCCAAGGATAGTGGCAGAAAACAATAGTATGATCAATACTGTACGCGGCATTCGCGAACTTGGTGATCGTCTTTGAGAAATCCAAATGAGTGAGACCAACAAATCCAAAAGTAAGTACTGCTTCAATCACTTGCTAGGCATAAAAAAAGAAAATATTTTATTGTTAAAGAACCAAATGGGAAACACGAAAATAAGAAAAATATAGGTAAAATTAAAAAAAAAATTGGATCATACGCGTGTAATCAGAAGAAGCACAAGGAACAGGCATCAGAGAAATAGTGGAGAAATCAACATTCTCTGATTCGCAGATGACATCGCAATAAGGGATTGAAGATCCGCAGGCAGCATTGAACACCATGGACCAGGAACTTAAGAGCTATAATATGCAAGTAAAATGATGAAAAATATAATCTTAGAGTTTGGAAAACGGGTGAATTCGGGAGAGTCATGGCATGGCATGGAAGAAGTACCGCGGATATGAAGCGAAGGTTAGCAATAGTGGAGAAGGTGTTTACCGCTAAGAGGTTGCTAATATGCTTAAGGGAGAAAACAAGTTATTATTTATTTCAAGAATTCGCAAAAAAACACAAATAAATAAATTACGACCAGGGATTCAGTGATTTAACATCATCATCAGGTAAAAAATCGCACATTGAAAAAGATCGCCATGATTTATCGATAAGCTATAAAACCTACTTACACTGATGACGCAATTCCGGCATAGTCTAAACATTACTACGCCCATAAACTTTCGGTCGCTATTTCTATGCTTTATTGCTTTCTTAGCGCATGTTTATTGATGTATGACGTTAATAGAGAGCCGAAAATAAGTAAGTTGCATTTACCAGCGGTGATCTTAGGGATTTGATGGATAAATAAACCAATAGACAAAGAAATATTGTCGGTACACGTATTTACCCGGAATAATATACTTAAGAAAAATAGCGTTCTATGCGCTATTTATAAAGCGTTATAAATAATATTAACAGCTGTCTAAATAAGAGCTTCACAATTTTTTTCAAAACGCCGGTAAATTGATGAAACATTTTGCGCAGAGCAAAGAGAGAATTAATACCGAGAAGAGAAGTGGCAATTATTTTTAAAACATGCGTCAAGTTTGTAATAGTGCTTATGTTGAACTAGCAGGAAAAAAATAGCAAAAAGACAAAGTAATATTTTAATGGATTAAAAACTAATGGTGCACATTGAAGACATTTTACCAAAAACCTTTTAAATGATGGACTTAGCAGTGATTTTAAGAGCGTTAAAAACAGACGCGAGCTGAACGCCCAAGAGTAGCAGTAGATTTTGAAAAATATTCGGGATCTTTATGATACCATTCCAAAAGTTTGTATCCTGCCGTTTATCCTGCCCCTGCCGAGGCAGTCACCTATTAAACCTCCCCCTCAGTCCTCCCTCCTATCCCTCCCGCCCCTTATTTACCCAGGCTTTTCTGCACACAGAAGTACGTAATTATCACGCTAAAGTACGAGGGTCATCCGGAAAGTAGTACCCGTTCGTGAAATAAAGACACAAAAGTAAATATTAACAAACATAAAAAATTTTATTTGAAAGAGGATACTTTAAACTACTTCTCAACATAATCTCCAAGCAAATTAAGGCATTTGTCATAACGTGTGACAAGTTTCTGTATTCCTGCTGCATAGTCCTTCGCCGCCAGCTCATTGAGATACGCGAGGGACCCATCTTGCACAAATTTTTGCATAATGCAGATGGTGTTTAACAATTTCATGAACAATTGTTCGAGAAACATTGGGAAAATGCTCACAGATGTCATCAATTGTGACGCGCCGATCGTTCCTCACGAATTCGTCAACTGAGCTCACCAGTTGGTCTGTAATGACAGACGGTCTCTCCGAACGCTCATCGTCGTGTGTGTTCCCCCTCCCCATGTTGAAGTTGCGACACCACCGCCGAACAGACGACTCGTCCATTACATTGTCTCCATACACCTCCTTTAATTGGCGATGAATATCACATGGGCGAACGTTTCTTGCATTGAGGAATTTAATCACTGCCCTCACTTCACAACTGGCGGCGTTCTCAATTTTTTTAAACATTGTAAACAATCACAGAAACAACACAGGCAATGCTAGCGTCACGCAACTTGGCTCAGAGAAGGCAGACAAGCCACTGAAGCTATCTGACCTCGTCCAGCGGCTACTCGCGTTGTCAGCACTTCATTGGCACGAACGGGTACTACTTTCCGGATGACCCTCGTATTTGAAATTTTGACCGATGTGGGCATTAAAGCATCGTACTCCGAATCAAGAGTTTTCTTTTCATTTGTTCCAAATTAGAGTCGTTGTTGAATTGTATGGTTTGAAGCTCTACCTTTTTAAAGTTCATGATCACTGAATAAATAAACTGGGCATTTTTAAAAAAGACCTGTTTCTCCAGTGAAAAAAGATCAAATTATTTTTATTCAGTGAAGATTCACTGTTTTTGGCTTCATGTAATGGAATGAATTCATAGTAAACAAGAGATTTTAACATTTCTACACAAAGTAGAACGACGCGCGTTTCAGCTCACAGTCATCTTCCAGCACAAGACGGGAGTCACATAACATTAAGGCAATGGTCAAATAACCATAGCTTAATATCACCCAAAATACCTAATATTTTCCTTCCTCCATCTCACTTCCTCACTATTATTTTCTCTATCGTTTAACAACCATATTTATCACAACTATTTAACACTCCCTTGCAGCTCAATTTGCACTCCATATAGTATACTCCTTCGAATGTCTCCCATTAACAACCCCCCCCCCCTCACCAAGCCTAGCAATTAATCCTTTGGACTCTTTTATGTCCATTTCCCATGTATTTTATCCATATTTATTCACACACATACCGAGAATTACTCTTGCCTCATCGACTTGGTTTCAGAGCTGTACGCTTTTTTTCAATATACACTCTTCATCAATTCACACTCCATATCAAAGTGATCGCGGATAATTTCTTCGCATATTTACTTAAGATCCTCAGCATCAATTTCTCCCTTTTTTTTAAATTTTCATGCCTTACGCATTTCTCTTAATGCCCTAACTAATTGCATTTTCGTCTATTCGTTCAAAAAACTTTCTAAAGAGTTTCACAGTTCTATTGGCTACAGTTTATGCCCTTCAATTTTTATGTCGGACATAGCCTTTCTATTTCCGAGAACGTCATCAAATACGTTTTCTTATCATTGATTCTCAATCCATCCCATCAAACGGATTCTTTAGTGCGTTCAGCAATGGCTGAAAATCCTTTGCCGATTAAACTAACCAAGGCTTTATCCTCCATAAGCGTAAATGACGAACTGTTTCTCAGTGTCTTTTATTCCTCTTTCCGATTATTCCCTTGCCTTCCATACCATTTCCTCACAATAGACGCTGGTAAGCAGAGGGGATAAGGGACATCTATGTATTGCCCTCCTGACTATTACTGATATGCCGTGCTGCACGTGTGCAGTATTTGACATAAACCTGCTTCCCACAAGTCGTCCATACTCTCAGTCTGCTCCTAGGTACCGAAACACGATCATTATTCGAGTGCCTTTTTAAAACCAAGAGGATTAGAGAAAATAAACTAAGAAATAATTTGAAAAGACAACTTAAAAACTCTTTCTGATATGAAGGTTTAGGGAAATTAGTATTCCATTATGTTTTTCATAAACTAATCACCAGCCTCAGATTCATCAATTGTGACTTAATAATATCAGGGTTCTTTAAATTAATAGAGGCGTGGCCAAACTAAAGCCTCGTTACAGTTGCAGCTAATCCAAACCATACCAAAATGGACGTAAAAGAGTATTTTTGAACCTGTGCGTACGAACTGCAACGGTATTTTTACTAACTGTTTCGCCAGAGTAAAATCAGTTATGTAATATTATCATATGAGAAAGAGAAAGGCGTAAATAAGCAACTAAATAATTGAACAAATACTAAAATGTACCGATATTAACCTTAATTTTGACATAAAGTGATAGTTATAAAGGTACTGCAAAACAGTCACTTACGATTGACTTCATTTTCTTTCATAAACCCAACTGCTACGCGACACATATTATTGTAAGAAAACGATAGTAAATGAAACATAGCCAAGGCGAAACAGTTCCATAGCGTAAGCATGAAAAATTCCACTCAGCGTACATACATGGTGCGATCCGAAAGTAATGGTAATATTTTTAAAAAGTAATTTATTGAACAGATTTGCACAAACACTTAAATTTCATCAAAGTACTTTCCTTGGGCCTCTACACATTTTTTCCAGCGACTCCGCCATGACCGGTTCGTGCCCTGGAAGGCGTCTCCGGGGACCCCTCGCAAGTTCATCGTCAGGGCTGATTTGATGTCTTCTATGGACAAAAATCGAATTACTCTCAGGGCTACCTTAATCCGAGAGAACCAAAAGAAGTCTGATAGGGCGACGTCAGGACTATAGGGGGGGTGGGGGGTGCAGCGTTGGCACCTGGTGCTTGGCCCAGAACTCGCGGAGTCGTAGCGTGTTGTGGCAAGGC
The DNA here is from genome assembly GCF_022747635.1 of Hetaerina americana. Classification (NCBI taxonomy): domain Eukaryota; kingdom Metazoa; phylum Arthropoda; class Insecta; order Odonata; family Calopterygidae; genus Hetaerina; species Hetaerina americana. The sequence goes on along the minus strand of NW_027287051.1, from coordinate 29,146 downwards.
GAGTTAACGTGATGGAGTTGTCAGGTAGCAGCGATATCTTTTCTCGTCCTGATGACCCTTTTAACAAGTAAAAATGTGAAACACAACAGTAGACGATAAGTTCAGTCCACTGGCAACCATATTGATAATCAATCGACGGTCACAGTCCAACGATTGTCGAACACGAGCCACATTGTTGTCGGTTTTGCTGGCTGACAGCCGCCCAGGGCGTTGTTCGTCGTGAACCTCTTCCCGGCCCTCCTTAAAGGCCTTTAAACACCTCGAAACTCGTGAGTTGGACAGAGCACAGTCCCTGAAAGCTCCAAGAATCATTTTGTTTGTCTCCTCGAGAGATTTTTTCAGTTTAGCACAAAACTTGGTAATCGCGTAACGTTGTTCGATCGTCGATTTCAGTTTTTTCGTGGCACGGTCGACGCGCCGAGGTTTACGACAGCTGACGTCCTGCCGCTTCCACAGCTTGGAGAGCACTCAGTTTGCTTTTGCGGCCAAGTTAAGCGCCCCCCCCTCTCTCCCACCTAATCCAAGTGGTTCAATCCCACTGCGACCAATAGGAGCGGCGCGGGTAATTCAATTGCATTATTTATCGAAAGCACCCTGTATACCTTTTAGAAAAATATTGTGGCCCCGTCCGTTTTTTGTTCATCTTCCCTTCACAAGATACCCTCTTCGAAAAATTTTCTCCTTCAAATAAGCAATTGACTTCACAGCAGAATAAATACGCATTTATAGACGGTCAAACGCCACGGTCCAACAACTGGTCGCATTTGAGGCGGATCGTCCCCCATTTGGAGGACTCACGATTGGCGATCACCAATGAGCGGCTGTGAGGCGAGGACCCATGGACGGTGGGCATGCTGGATCTCCATGCAATCTCATCTCATTGCGAATGTGCAACCCCCGTCTCGTTGCAGTCAAAGTCGATCGGCGATCAGCAAGAGTCCAAACGGGAGACCTTTTGATGAATTCCCGCTATTTGCACGTTTTTCTTACTCCAGCAATTATCATTGGTCATTATTTATCATTTTCTGGTTAGTAGTTAGTGTAATAAAGTTAGAAGATTAGTTTCACGTAGCTATGAACTCAATCATTCAATCCTTTCCAGCCTTTTCGTTTGGGCGTATTAATTCTCTTTGAAGTCTGTCATTACTTGGTTCACATCCTTGAACGTTGCATGCTCTGCTCAGTTGTCCTTAGATAACCGTCTTCATCATGTCACCGCGGCTCAAAATGTTTCCGATCATGTTATATCTTCTCTTAAGAGCTTTCGTTGGGTTTCTTACTTTCTCCATTCTTCTATGAACATATTCCTTATGATTCGATAAATTTATTTCAGTTCCCATATTTACTTGCAAAGGGCAACAATGTGAATGTTTCAAATCTCCTATGCTATTATTATTGTAGTAATTAGGGGATGATCAGTTTGGGTTGGGGAAAGGGAGATGCGCGCGTGACGCCATAGCAGTAATGAGGTCACTAATTGAGAGACAAAGGTTGTTCTGTTTTCGGAAAAGGAGAAAGTTGATTTTGTATTTAAATAGAAGGGAATAAGCTGAAGTAAGAACAGTTAAACTATTTAGGATTTTTTTGAGGAGCAAAATGGTCGAAATAGCAGGAACATATGACAAAAAAATTACGTTGGGCAAAGAGGCTTCCACGAGGAGGTCACTGATGAGAGGAACGTCGAGCAACGAAGAGGAAGAGGTAGGGATATGATAATCATTGGACGCTGTTTAGTCTATTTCTAAAAAAACCTACCTAGACCGATAATAACAATAATAATAAAATTATAATAACATAATAAAAGCAATTATGTATAAATAGCCTCTTTTTGTTGTATACTTGTCCCTTTATTATTCACAAACATTTTATTATGCAAAGTATTTATTGAGTGCTGAAGGACAGATAATTAATGCATATTTTTATTAATTTTAGTATTCTTTTCTATTCTTAGTTTTATGACCTTATATGATACAATTGAAATTTTTCCAGATTTATTTGTATTATCCAAAAAGAAATAAAGGAGTTTCTTCAATAAACTTCGCATATCAAATATTTTCCTCCTTCACCTATGTGTAGCCAAGTAAATGCGATGCTATTAAGTGTTTCAAGTAGATATCAATACTTTCTGTGACACTGATCAACTTTTAATGAAGGACTTCAAATCTGAATGATGATTATCTTCGCAAATATTTGAGATTCAAAACCTTGCACATTTCCCGAGGGCATGGCCACATAATGCAACGCAATTCTCCAAATCGCAATGAGAATCGCATCAGTGTGCGCCATTGCTCACACATCGACAGCGCTCTCACGCAAAAAGAAATCGGGAAACGTAAATCAACCGTGGAGTGTATTTACCTCGAATCCTCGGCGCCGTCGGAGGCGAAAGGAAACAAAGAGCGTCGAGGGGTGGGGGAAGGGGAGGGAAGAGGAGGGAGAGAGGGAGACATCTCTCTCTCTCTCCCTCCTAGGCGCACATAGGCACCTATGTGAAACGGGGATAGGGGACAGTCACCCTCAAAAGTTCGCTTTATGCTTTCCGAAAGAAAGATCACTGGTGTATTTTTTGTTTGTCAGCGCTCCCGATGTGAGTTGAAGGGAAAGGAGGAAGGGTGGGAGGGGGGGTGGTGGGTAAGGGGTGGTTGGGGGAGGGCCAGAGGAGGGGTGAGCGAATGGTGCAAAGGGAGGGGAGGTGCGGAGGGAGGGAGGCGGGTAGAATTGGTTCCATGAGAATCAGACGGCGGGGTAGTGGTTCCAGAGAGGGCCTCCCCGTCCATTCCTGCGGCATCTCTTCCTCCTCATACTTGACATCCCCGGGGGGAGGGGTCCGCGAAAGGGGGAGGGGGTCCCGGAGAGCGGGCGGGCGGGGAGGTGGCAACGGGGCCTCCGCTTTTATGTGGGAAAACAGTCTCAATGCGTCTCATGGGCGGAGTGCACTTTTACGAAAAAGCATGCGTCGAGTTTTTTGGTTGTTAGTCTGGGAGAGTGTGGAGGGAAGGGGGGGGGGTTTGGGGGGCGGGGCGGCAGAGGACGCTCCTTCGGGATGTGGGGGAAGGAGGGAATCGCTCCTGCACTCATCGATTCTGGTTCAAGGGATGGTGGTGCCCTCGGGACAATTCTCTCGCCCGCGCAAATCATTTAACACACATGCTACTGTATTTCATTACAATAGACTCAAATGAAATCAAGCAGAATTTCAAATTTAAAAAATGCGGAAATGAACATAATCATCATTAGTGGAAAGATTTATATTAGAGCCAAGCAAAAAACTTAATGAGGCATATTTGTCGCTGGTTTAAAATTCCAAGGCTATGTAGGAAGGCCGTTTTATCTGTAAAACGCCATTCATTTCATGCACTCTTAATAAGTTGCCTGTTTGATAAAGTGAAACATTTGCGCACTAAGAATGATTCAATCATGTACGAATACCTTAGAATATAAGACGCGCACACACGTGCATCAAGTGCGATTACCCCGACAATCCCTTCGCTTTCTGTCATTACTAGAATCCCCGTCATGTGTTAATACCTAAGACCACTATTAGTAGCATAAGAATGGCAAGTGCTGCCGTGACGCCAGCCCTACCATGATAGGTTCATACTGGCCGATAACTAAGGCATATAGGTGTATTCACATCGTCGAATTCGCGCACAAGTTTCAATCCTGAGTAAATATATATGTATATATATATAATTATATATATATATATATATATATATATATATATATATATATATATATATATATATATTATATATATATAAACCATAAACACAGTAATCAACCCGAAGGTCGGTTTGGTAGGTGATGGTAGAGTTCACCCAATACCACCTACACGGCGTGTAAAATTCACATATCAGGGTAGGGAGGTCAGTTCCTTTCCCTGTGCCGGTTATGGTTTCCCAGTAAGATCTGGTATCCGAAAAATCACATCGCTTGGGTGGAGCTGCAGGTGCCCAGAGTGCCCATCCCGGGAATGGAACCCTGGACCCTCCGGTCAGCAGTCCAACGTTCTACCCACTGGACTACCGCTACCCACATATATATATATATATATATATATATATATATATATATATATATATATATAAGTATATATATATGTATATATATACACATATATTTACTCAGGATTGAAACTTGTGCGCGAATTCGACGATGTGACATCTGTATGCCTTAGTTATCGGCCAGTATGATAAATTAATACCAGTACGAAGGCGAATTACCTATCATGGTATATATATATATATATATATATATATATTATATATATATAATATATAATATATATATATGCATAATATATATATTATATATATATTATATATATATTATATATATATATATATATATATATATATATATATATATATATATATATATATATATATGTATATAAATGTATGCAAATATATAAATCGTGGCAAACTCAGTGGAACGATAGCCAAGAGAAAGGAAAATTTAAACCGAGGGTGAAACGACAGATTGATCACAATAACAAGTGACCATAGATTAAACACTGAAGAGAAAGAGAGCGACGTTACATTTTGAATGTGGGGTGAAACTAAAACCTTAAAATCCCCCCGGCATAATGGACTATTGTGATGCGTAAGTAGTCTACTCGCTGGAGGTACGATAATAACGACCTATGAAAACTACTGAAAGGTATGTATGAAAATGCCACATTTAAGCATCTATAATTGACCGGCGCCGTGGCATTCCAACATTCTTCCTCCTCCCCTGGCCCCGATAACATCCCTCTTCCTTCACCAATCTCCAATATTGAGCTTTCACTCGGAAATCCTCGATCGACTTTTTCACCCTTCTCCGAATCTGCTGCGCTCCCATCTCCTTCACGTCACATGATCACCACGTGCCCGCTCGACTTCACCACGCGAGATGATAAATTAAGGAAGAAGTAAGAAATGCAAGCATCTAGGGAACAGGTACATGTGTGCGCTGAAAATTCACAACGGTCATATTTAGCAAGGGAAATGTATTGAAACACTAAGTGCACATCTTAATAAAAGTAGAAGAATAGAGTAAAAAAATTAGTAGATGCAATAAAACATATCCACGACGATGATTCCCTTTAACAAAGTGGTTGATAGCCTGGAGTTAGTAAAATGGAGCCGATTTTAGGTTTAGAAATGGAACTGATTCTTTTTAACATTCGATTTTATACTCCACTATCCTCGCAAATTACTATTACCTCCATCGTATTCGCATTTAATGAACCGAGCCTGCCTCAGTTCGTATTGAGAGAGTGCATCGAAATAATAATAAATGCATGTATTTAAGTAATACTAATACATGCAAATATTAGCAGCTGATCAGCAGAAGCACTCCGGTAGGATAAGATTAACCAACAGGGAATGTGAAATACAAATTTACGGCGAAAGGTTTTTTTTACAATGCCGTCCGGGTTTCCTCAAAGAGATTAGCACCCAGGAATTCACACTCCTGGTGTTTTACTGAGAATTTCCAGATGCATTACTCGGAACTGAACTCGCTACTACCCCCACCAAGTTAATAACCAAACGATCTAACCATTTGGCTTCCACATGGATAAACAAATACGTAAAATCTACCAAATCAATGAGTACTCATAAAACGTGTTTGCGTTGATGTAGCAAATAATTTTCATTCTAATCCTCAGGCCAAAAGAAGGTAAATATTTAAAGAAAAGGAGGAAAGACGAAGTTTGCAGTACGTCGTCAGAGCGAGGGAGAGGGTGGGAGGGAGGGGGGGGGGCGGAGGGGAGGGGGATGCGTCCAGCCGGTTTTCCTCCAGATGGAAAATGCAGCGTGGACGGGCACTGGCCATCGGCGTGGGGGTCAACCTCCCGCCCCGCCCCGCCCCTCCGGCATCCCATCCATACTCCTAACGACATCAACACTCTTCTTTAACTTTCTTCCCCACGATCCGAGAAGAGAGCCACCCTCCCTCCCTCGAACGCCTTCCACATCCGCGTTGTTTACGTGCAAATGGTCCCCTTTCATTCCCACCCTCCCGCCCCCGGTTTCATCCCCATCTCCCCCCTCCCGTTCCCTTTATTTCTCCCCCACCTCTCCCTCCCCTTCCGCCCCTCCTCCGTCTTCGCATTCGGACGTCCGTCCATCTCCTCCTTCCCCCTTTCCCCCACCCCGCCCCGCCTCCCAGCTCTCGGAGATAAGGCGGAGATCCACTCTCCCACTCCCCTCCTCCTCCAGCGCAAAAACGAACGCTCACTCGCAAGCTCAACCCCCTCCCACCCCCTTCCATTCTTCTCCCCCTCCCCGCGCACACACACACTCCCCCCACCTCCTCAGTCTCGGTGTCCTCGGGCTCCCCAGGGTGCTTTCTCCCCAGAAGAAAACGAATTGCGAGGAAACTCCTCGAGTTATAAATGCGTGACGATCTCTTGAGGAAGATGTCCCGCGGATTCGTTTCGGCGCTCCCCTGGACCGGACAGGACGGCGCAGGAAAGGAGATCCTGCTCCCTCCATGGCCAACGGCCAACCGACCGGGGGCGCTACTGGGCCTCGAAGTGCTCTCGCGAACGATGACAGCCCTGAGGAAATCGGTGTCACCTCCGGAGTGTTTGCACGTCACTTCCCTTCACCCAATGCATCCCCCTATTTACCTCGCATCTTACGACCGTAAATATTAGATCATCGGACAATAGCTTGCGTGATATGAAATGACACGTACTCTGTACCCCAAGTATGCGTCAAACCGTAAGAAAGTGTAAACTTACGGAGGTATATGACTCGCTTGAAACTATTAACGAATCGATTTACCTTTGAGGAATCTTTAGATACCTACAATAATCATTAGTATATCACTTCATAAATGATATAATTAAGAGTTTGAGAGATGGAGATGGACATAATATGCACCAAACTTACTAATTATGGTCAAATGCAATGCGCGCTGTAGTTCCATTCCATTTACGGTCTTAGACTCAGAAAGGAAGCCTCGGGAGAGGGAGGAATAGTGCCGGGAAACGTTTGCATCCCGTTAATCCCACATGCGCAAGTGAAGGAAACTTCAATGGATTGAATAATGACAAACGCTGTCTCCCATATGCAACAACGACGCTCTTAGTCAGTCCCTCTTTCCCAGAAGTTACTTCTGTTCCCTTGCCTGGTATTTTCGGAGCAGGTGCAGTCTGCTTAGCCAGTTGGGCTGAATTCTCGGCACGGCCATTGTGTGCCAGGGTAATGGGAGCGCTCGATCTTTTCATGATTCTTGTAAAGGCTCGGCCTTGCTCCGCACATTCGATCCGCGATGGACGGGAGGAAAATAATTCCCTTCTCCCGATCTCTTATCTGGGACTCCCTCGCCCGCTCCCTCCCCCACCCATCCCTCTTCACCTTCCCTCTGACTACGCACTGCCCGTTTCAATACCTCTCGACGAACGGTGAAGGGAAATACGATCGTATATCTCGATAATCGACTGTTTTCGATTCTAAAACAGTTCTCGCCCGTGTTCCGCCCTATATCCATTTTAACGCCCACCCGATTGTTAAGCCATCTTTCAATGTATTTCTACTGCATTATAAACATTTAAAAATAAAATTCACAGTACAAAAAGTATTTAATCGAACAATTTATAGTTCCCTCCTTAATGATGGCGTGTCATAGGAAGGAATCGGGTAAGTTTCAATTAGCAAAGCAAAAGTTTATTAATTTGTTTATTAATCTGAGTATACTGGTGTAATTCCTAATAAGAAGCAGAGAAATATTTCGCTGATAAGCGAAAGCGTTCCAAATATCAAATAACTAAATAAGAAAAAAAAAACAAAAATATTTAGAGGAAAACAGTACATGAATCCTAATTGGATTTTATTAGTATCGGAACACATTTGCATTTGGCGGATTTACCTCGCATATATACTCATTACTCGCAAGCCGCGGCAAGGAATAGTGGTGGACTACCATTATTTGTTCTCTTCAATTAATATTAGCAATTGCTATACCAAAACATTCACACACCCAAGCACATGCATGCCTGCACATAGTCATGCAATAACTTGCCAAATCATTAAATACTCGTCTTTGAGTAAATACATTCGGATGCTAGGGTTGGATTTTGTGATTACGTTTCTTGAGATAGGAGAGCGAGTTCCGGAATCTGCCGCCGCCACTGTATCTCCCCATAGTTGTATCCCGCCATTCGAGTCTACCATTTGGTGTCCAAATAAATTCCTCGGTTCCAAAAGAAATCTCCATTGCTCAGTAAATTATAAATTTGTTAAGTCTTGCCTGGTCCCTTCGTGAACCAAGGGGCTCCTAGCCTAATTCATCCAACATACCCGCTCTCTTCTCGTAGTAATTGTTAAAAAATATGTTCGACTTTCCTCAAAATTTTTCCATTTTTAATTTACGTTTTCTACCAAGGATCCCAAATACTTTCCACGTATTGCGACTGTGACCTGATTAAAGCACCTCTCTCTCTCACGTATTCATTGCATATTCCTACAAACCTTATAATTGAACTAAGCTTTTCTTAAGGCTGATCCATCAATACTACGGATGTATACTTCCCATGAAATGCTTGATGTCAGTGAAACACCCCAGTATTTGGCCTCTTCTGAACTACTTGATCCAGTCCCATCTATTTTAATAATTACGCCTTGTTTTGGTTTTATTCTAAAAATTCAGTGCTACAAAATAAAAATGCAGTGCCGGTTAAATGTTAATGAATCCCACTTTCCATAAATTATTTATCTCTGTTGTATATAACTTATATAAATAGATGTTGATGCATCAGTAAAGACTCTATTTATGAAGTGTGAATTGTCCATTTACCACTGAAAAATTAAAGCAATTCTAACAAGATAACCGTTGAAAAACTGAGTGGTATTTCATACGAGTTCCCGCCCAACAAATACTATATTATCCTAAAATATACGCATCTAGAACATTGAACGGAGTCCTGTTAGTGCGCGATGCCATACTCGCAGAGGGAGAGAGATTCGGCCGATTCTAGATGCGATATACAGGATGAAGAACTTAAGAGTGGCTTCGCGGATTCACTGAGTTTAAGCAGACACCCCGAACAGCACCAATAATTATGAATTTCGCTCTAGACTATGCCGGAAGGCATAAGGGACAACTGAAAACTTATGTACATAATTAACGGATAATGTTGGCCTTAATTTGAAACTTACAAAGATTAGGTTACACAATATTAGGACGAGTTAAATTTCGTGCCAAAGTGACAGGCTATGTATTTTTACTCTTGTGATCCGTTCGATTCCGCCTTCCCCACCTTTATTGTGCTCGTCCTTTATATGTGTTCCTATCCCTTTTCCTTATATCTGTTCCTATATGTATGAGTATTTATTCGCCGTTTGGCGGGATTTCGTGTTTGAATGTATATATATATATATATATATATATATATATATATATATATATATATATATATATATATATATATATGTGTGTATGTATGTATGTATGTGTGTATATATGTATGTGTGTGTGTGTGCGTGTGTGCATTTGTGTGCGTCCAAACTGACATTCTGCTCAATGGCAAGCAATTGGTATTGGTACTTGACTACAAATCGACCAAATGCGATCGACGAGGCGTCTTCTTTTAATCTGTCGGCTCTCTTCCGTTTGACTGAAGGGCCTCCGGCACCGACCCCCGCCGTCATTTTCGGCGCCTTTGAAGGCGCTTGCTGTGGGGCCGTAAAAGTGGCGGAAGAGTCGCCTTAGTAGGTGTATGGGCGACGGCTCTCGGTGAAAGTTAACGTCCATGTCTCCGGCCGTAAAAGACGGAGAAACTTTAAATGCGGTATCGGCGATAAGTGCTTTCGTTTTTATCTGAGTCGTTCGGAAGAAAAGTTTTCTAAGTAAATACATTTTTAAGAGACTTCTAATTGTTACGATTTCTTTGCGATCACCGAGGGAGGGTTGGGACCAAAACGAAATTGACAGCAATGAGTCGAATGGACGCTGTACCTGTTTTCGGGAGGTACGTTAGCGATAATGCTTTGCTTCGATTTAATCGCGTGAACTTGCACAGAAATGCTTTAGATGAATGAAGTTTTCCTTTTAAGAATATTATTTTCATGAATCGGTATTAATAAATATCTACACAGTATCGGGCATCACTTCATCTTTCTTGATTTTTTATTCCTGCAACAAAAGCTATCAACAAGATATCATCTCTGCTGAGGGTCGCCGAAATATCTGGAATCTATGGCATCACAAAAACTTGCGAATGTTTCCGATGCAGGTCAAGAAAGATTTTAAGGAAAATCTTATTCGATTTTTGCTTTATCATTTCCTCGCAAATGCCAATAGTAGGCAATTGTTCCAAAGAATTATTCTGCGGTTAGCAGTATATTTTGGACGAAAGTTAACCCAGGAATATTTTTCTGACCTAATTATAAAAGTATTACAATACATCCTCCCTTCTATCTGTATAGAGTTCTTCATGTGGCAGCTAAATGAGGAACAAATGCTAAATTTTATTTGTATTTGACTTATTAGTTGGTAAAGGACAATTACCGAAGGAATAAGAGCGAGTGTTTGAATATGGAAACCATTGCAACGATTTCAGAGTGTAAAAATCATTCGCCTTGACTGGGATTCGAACCCAGATCCCTCAATATCCGGTCGAGTGCTTTAGCCACTTAAGCTACCGAGGCGTCCTCTTAAACTCTGAAATTTTGGGGCTTTTAAAGGAACAAGATGTTGTGACGAAATACCGTACATACAATGTCACAGGCATTCGTAGTCGTGTGCAAGGCGCCACAGTCCACGAGGTTAAAGCCAACTTTAAACACTTATGGTGTTTTCACTTTGACAAATTCCAAAGAAACTGCGGGAGATGCCGCAACAGTAACTTTTAACGGAGTCATCCGCTAATATATAATACGAAAATGGTATTGAAATGTGAAGAAATGATTATCCGTGATCGGTGGCGTGATTAGAACACATTCTAGAATCCTAATGGAGGATTGCAAATCAGGGAGCAAAATAGGCAATACTTTTAATAATTTTGACGGTAATCGTACTGCAGTCGGTTGGAAGCAAAACATTGTTGCAGGAATTATACAAATAGGTTTTTTAAAATTTTTCCTGACCTCATAACCGTTTTCCGATCGTACTTTTCATTTTTTCAAATCGAAGTTTTAGTTTCGTTTAGAACATATTGTATGACGGAATCTTCGTAACGCAATACTCCAGTTGAATATCACTAGCAGCAATACTTACCATTACAATACAATCACACACTATAAAGCTGGCAGGTATGATGTGCGTAATATAGATTCCTAGTGTTGCCGCCTTTGCAGTGCAGTACAAGACTGTGAGCTGCTATACGATTTAAGAAACGAACTCGATTTTCACTTACTTTTTTGGGAGCAGTACATGAATCAAACTTTTTTGAATTTCTTTCCAAAAATACTACAACTTAAATATTTTGAATAACTGAATGAGAACTATGTTGATCAATCCCACTTTCTCATTTCTTCAGTATTTCCCACGCCTCGTGCCACCAGGATATGGAATAGTAAACATTATAAAGAACTGATTGAGCGAGAAATAGTGAAAGAATGGAAAAAGCAGACACCTACAATTATCCCCTTCCGACTCCGTCTCGGAACACTGTGACTTATTCAATCAGGCATTTAGGACGATTCCTCCTTTTCTTCCCGAGATTAAACCGCCCACACCTCGGCGTGAGGGGGAAGGGAGCGTCGTACGTTTTATTGGTCCCGAAAGGATGTCAAGTAACGACGTTTTAGCAAATAAAAAGAGAAAATAAAAAATATATACATGTATTCGCGGAAGAAATAAGCGCGGTGGTTCCCCCCCCCCACCCCCAACCCTCCCTACCCCCTCTCCATAACCGCCTCTCCTCGGCAAACCCGAACACCACCGCTCCCAATGCCCCCCTTCCTCTCCCAATGCCCCCCTCCCAACCCCGGTCCCCTCGGTTCTTTTTTATTTCCCGCCCGCCGAACAATCGAGCATCGAAATCTTTCTCTCTCCCCGCCCCTGCCCCCACTGCCACCCCTCAACCCCCTCCCCTCCTTCCCCTCCCTCCCCCCGACAACTCACCGCCGCCGCTTTCATCCCCCTCCCTCCGCCACACTCAATATTTCCAATCCCGTTTTATTGCCCGATACGGGTTTCCATCCCTAACCCTCCTCCCTTTCCATTCTGCCGACCAATCAATATACAACCTATCCCTATCCCCCCCCACCCACCCACCCACCCTCCCAGCCCCTGCACCTCACCCCAATCCCACGTTCCGCATACTTGCCAACAGTGTGGTGTGCGTGATACTTAAAACCGTGGGAACTAATTCCCTTTTAATAGACCCTGACAACCCCGAGAGGGCCTCTCGACGGAGGGGTGCCGCCGACGCATCGTTTATCACGGCAACGAGCGCTACGGCGACGGGGGGGAGGCCCCCCTAGGAGACGGGCGGGGACCGGAGGGGCACGGGAGGGAGAGGGAACGAAGCGGGGACAAAGCGTAACGTATATGCATTTGTGTGATAACGCCACGCACATTTAAATAACAAATACTCAATTGTGATAATCTCATTGTAAATTACGGCTAACACAGGTAACGTAGTATGACCCGAAGAAGCCACCATCTTAAATGTTCGAGAAAATTCACTATTTTTAGAGAGGAGGGAAATTGAATTCTACAGCATGGGTTTAAAAACCGTTTTTTTTTAATTTATTTGATTTAATTTACATAAAGTAAAAAAAAGGAGCTTTGCTTGCTAGTACTACTTGAACGCAAATGAAAAACTAGTTTCGGCAAATTGAGAGTTTGCGGAAGAAAACGAGAAGATATACTCTGGCGAGGATTACATTGCGATAGAAGATATATTTAAAGAAGAGGTAAATTGTGAATGAAGAGGTGAATTAAGTCAATCTTTTTGAGTTCTTTAAATATCTATGAGTTAGCGAGGTCATCTTAGCAGATGCTGAAAATTAAGAGAAAAGAAAAAATATAATCCAATCGAGTATTCGTGGAGCAGTTGAGGCTTTCCTTCGAGTAGTAGTTTTGAGGGGAGGCGACCGACAGCTGAGGTGATTTGCGCCATAGGGGATGGACAGGAAAGGATGAAGGGTGGAGAGAAACCCGGCGTCGGCATTAGCCTACTCTTTACGAAAGGCGCCAAGGGGTCCGCGGCTTAACGTCCCATCCGACGGACGGCGTACTCACTCAAAGTGCCCTCCACAAAACACCTCAAGTAGGGATCGAGATACCTCTGAAAAATATTCAACACCGCCGGGATTTGAACCCGCGCCCTCAGGGTGGGAAGCCAGTACGTTAGCCCCCGCACCATCTCGATCCCCCTTTCCTTCGAATGGAACGCCATTGTGGTTCATGCCAAGGTAATCGAAGTGGAGAATCAATGCAGAAACAAAAGAAAAGTTTGAAAGAAAGCAGAAAGAGGTGATACATATGTAATACTCAAACATGAGGCCAACGATGTCGTAAGTAAGTTAAATTCAAAAGGCAGACCTCCTGTCAAAAAATTTATCTTCGGAGATGACACACATGAAAAGGTAGAAATACAAATATGTTCTACATTTTGCATAGCTAAAATATCACTGAGGAGAACTTTTGAAAGGGTGAAAAAATATTAGGCTTCTATTGCAAAGCCAGTGGATTGATTTTCATGATTAGCGACTACTATTGATAAGCAAAAAGTAGCGGTTTCAAACCCATATGAGCACGGAAGTTGAGTCGCCCCCATTGACACTTTATAAATGACAACTGACCAAGGGGAAGAGTCACAGCCGTCAAAGCAATTTCAATCCAACCCTTCCACTCCAGGCTACTAATTACGAGTGCGGACATTTTTGCCCAATAAGAAGTAAGGTAGCTCAAAAGGAATCACATCACCTTCTGTTGATATCGTGGTTGATTCAATTACCCAAAGGTACAATGAATGAAATCATAAATTGAAGCCACCGATCTGACTCATACCACATATGTTACCTCATACGTACAATCGTCGATATTATTAAGAAAACTGATTACATGTTCTTTCTTTTACACATTAGCAGACCTCATGCATTTATGCTTTTAATAAGCGCCTTCGGGAAAAGAGGATGATGGTCATTAAGTGAGAGATATAGGTCAGTAATTACAGACCTATATCTCTCACTTCTATCTGTTGCAAAATCTTAGAGCACATAATTGTCAGTTCAATAATGAGACACCTTGACAATATTAACTTTTTAAGTGTCAATCAACACGGATTCAGGAAAACTCGCTCCTGCGAAACCCAATTAGGATTATTTACACATGATTTACTTTTATCTGGTGAGAGAGGTAGGCAAGTGGATGCCATCTTCTTAGATTTTCAAAAGGCATTTGATAAGGTCCCACATGGTAAACTCATTCATAAATTAAAGGTCGCGGGTACAAATAAGGGCGCCATAAGTTGGGTTAAAGATTTTCTTTCGGAGCGGGAACAGAGGGTAGTCCTTGATGGCGCTAGTTCCCACAGCGTTCGAGTCACGTCGGGGGTACCTCAGGGAAGTGTGATCGGGCCGTTGCTTTTCTTGATTTTTGTTAACGATTTGAACCGCGAAGTGAAAAGTAAAATTAGGATGTTCGCGGATGACACGGTGATCTATCGGGAGATATCTGGGGATGAGGATCGTTTTATTCTAGAGCAGGATTCAGATTGCATTACTAAATGGTGTTCTAACTGGGGATTGACTCTAAATTATAATAAATGTTCAGTGGTAAATTTCTTTAAAAGATCAACGGGATTTGCTTACAAATTAGCTGGAGGTGACCAAGCAGTAGTTGATACGGTGAAATACCTAGGTGTCACATTCACAAAAGACTTAACTTGGGGGACTCACATACGTAAAGTCTGCGGTCAAGCATATAAAAAATTGGGATTCATTAGACGCATTGTCGGCAAAAGTGACTCGAAGGTCAAGGAACGTTGTTACCACGCTCTTGTAAGGCCTCATTTAGAATACGCATGCAGCGTGTGGGATCCGAGTGAAAAAGGTCTCATTCGGGAAATTGAGAAGGTTCAACGCCGGGCAGCCCGTTTTGTAAAAAATTCCTACGATAAAACGCAAAGCGTCACCGAAATGCTCATGGATTTGGGGTGGGAATCATTGGCTGAGAGACGATTCAATGCAAGATTGAAATTATTAAATAAATTTAGATCCGCATGTTTCAGCACCGAGGTCTCGCAAATTATTCGTACTCCTACATACATTAGTCGCTTGGATCATGCATATAAAATTCGGGAAATAGATGCCAGAACTAGCCGACTCAAGGACTCCTTCTTCCCACGGACAATACGGGATAGCAACTGCAGGGTTATAGATAGCAAAAATTCCACTTGCCACCCTCAGCGTCTAAAAAATAATTAGTTGTATTTAAATGCATGCTCTTCCACTAACCTTATGTGTTTTGCTATAATAACCCATTCTTTCCGAATGACCTCATTCATGCTCTGTTCATCTGTTTTTAAGTTTCCCTTTCAATCCCTCGTCCCTCTCCGCGGGGGCAAATTCCTGCTACCTGCAACGTTGGGTCGCATTCCCTGCCAATTAGAGACTCTTTGGGGGTAGAGTGTTTCGTGGTGCATTTTCCTGTGGTAGTGATGTTTCAATTTCTTGCTTGTTGTGTCCTGGCTTCCGTGTTGTAGAATGTCTTTCGTGCTGCATCATGGGGTGCAGTTTTTTAGTTGTTTTGCGGTATATGTGTTTGCATGAGTATTGGATGAAGGGATTTTTGCATGAGTGTGTGCGCTGCTGTGGGTGTAATTTTCCGTGTTGTTTTTTTTGCATGTGGTATTTTTCTTTTTTACGGTTGGTGACCTAACACCCCCCGCCACACGCCCTTGCGGCGGCTTGCGGGGTATTATGTAGATGTAGATTTTTGGATAATCTAATTAACTAGACACAGTAAGCATGCTATGTACATTTTTAAGATACTTGAAAAGATAAGCAGGAATATTATTATTTTGAGGACATTAAAATAGTGTGAGCATCAGGAGTGCTGGTAGAAAGAGTTCTAAGGCTGCCCTATCAAATCTCGCTTTTTTATACTCGCGAATCGATCGAAAGAGAAGCAATCAATCCCTCAGCCTTGGAGTCCATTTCGCATGCCTTTTTCCAGATACTCAAATAGTCTGATGAAGTGTGGGGTAGTGCCGATAGTAACCACATGTGACCTCATCTTTATAAAAGGCCGGACCGCTTGTCTTCGAGACTTCAGGAGTCCCACTCTAACCAACATCTTGTCACATATTACGCGGAGTATAAAAATTAAGGGTAATTTCACTTTCCTTCCAAGAATTTCACTTATTTACTTCAAAATTTTTAATAGGGCCACAAAAAAGTGCAATCAACAAAATGTCGTCTTGAGTAACATTGATGCAAAATAATTAATTGCTATGTAAGAGTAAAAGATACTTTTATTTGGACAGCGTTTTATTTTTATCGATATTATTGTATTTTTAGTAACTTTCTTATTCATTTTCTTATGTCACCTTATGCGTTTAATTCATTAAAAGACAGCATTCTTTAGTTGAAATTGAAAAATAAGAGGAGATATGTCACTTTCAGTCAGTCAATCACAGGAACAGACGGAAAATCAATCACAATAACAAAATAATTTATATCTATTTATGTACATTTATGAAGTATCATTTACTGATTTTCTTCAAAAACATACCTATGTGCTTTCAAAACAGTTTTGGCGACTCTTATTCGCCGTGTCATGGTAATAATAGTTAAACGGAAGAAATATAATAAAAAGCAGTCCACTAATAGTGATTAGGAAAAAAATACGATGGAAATTAAACTTGTAATATTAGCATTTTAAACTCATTAAATAAAGATTTTAGGAAACTAAGGTACAGCGAGGGATAAGATAAAAAATATAATGAAATAGCAAAGCCTGACGATGGACGACTCTTCTATGTATGTCTCTGTTAACTTGAATGCCTCACGTCTCGTGAGAAGTGAGGTAATCAATTTTGTATGATTTTTGCATGCATTATACAATCAAAAATTTGTAAAGAATGTAAATTCGAAAATCTGATGAATTAGAGGTGAGTGAAAGTGAAATATCAAAATCATCAAAGGAAAAAATGAACAGTGGATATGAATGCTGTGATAAGAGTGAAGAGATTAGAAAATGTAGAAGCATCTGAGAACTTAAACAGAAGAGTGGGATAGCGATGAACAGAGGAAAGAAAATAAAAAAAAGTAGTGACAGGAGTTGATAATGTAAACAAAAAGGTAATAATCCCCATTAAGAAGAAAAGGTATAAGGAAATCGGCTTCTTGAACACTTTTTTAAAGCAACCAAGGAAATGATAACTAACTTTAATTATCTAAGTGTAAATTAAGTTAGTGACGCGATATAAACGGGCGAATTCATAAAACCAGGAGAGTTACTGGAACGGGGAAAAAAAGTTGAGAGCTTATTGAGAACAAAATAAAATGAAAAATTACCCATTTTCAAAGGGAAATATTTATGATAGCTAACATAAAACATAGCCAAACATACTTTTACATTTCACGTTATTTAAATAAGGACGATTTGTTTGACAAATATCAAGACAGATCGTCGTGTGAAATGAAGTGAGCCTAAGAGACGAAAAAAGTAAATTTAAAAGCAAATCAAAAAGAAGGCCAACCCCACCAACGTGTGGATTAAGAAAGATGCATATGGATGGAAGCATAAACGCAGTAATCAACCCAAAGTATGGCTCGGGAGGTGAAGGCAGAGTTCACCCAGTGCTAACCCCGACAGCGTGTGAAATTCACACATCAGGGTAGGGGGCCAGTTCCTTCCCCTGAGCCGGTTATGATTTACCAGGAAGATCTGGTACCCGCAAAAACACATAGCTTGCTTGGGTGGAGCTGCAGGTGCCCAGAGTGCCTTGCCCGGGAATCGAACCTGTGCAACCTCCTGTCAGTAGTCCTAGGCTCGACCCCTAGACTACCGCGGCCCTCATATGAATATAAATATGAAAAGAACAAGTTCATTGAAAATTTTCTGAATCTCAGCGGTTTGAGGAATGAAGAGGAAGAAAGTATGATGGCAGAAAAGCTCGGGTTGAGAAATACCTCGATTTGATGATTGAAGGCTCGAGAAGGGTAATCACAAGCAAAGGAAAAATGATAAAATGTTCCATAGATTGATTTGACCTTCCGTTCGTACTCTCTCCTCAGGGGCGGCACTTGCTCGGCTGAGACCCAGAACTAGACGCCTTTTCGGCCGCTGATGGAGACCACAGTCTGTAAATGTGTGTGCGTAGATTGAAGCAGTTGACGAAGAACTTGACAGTTCATTCAGGAAGGGAGAAGAGTTGCGAACTGCAAAAAAATAAATCATCGGATTAAACAAGTTGATGATGGCAATGAAAGGGAAAGAGAAGCGAATAGTTAAGAAGGAGGCTCAACCAAAAAAATGGAGATGGTTTTTAGGTGGGAAATTAAGAAAATAAATGTAGGGCGACTCGATAATTGAAGAAAGACATTCTTTATCAACATATTCCACAGTTCAAATAAATTCACAACCTCAACAGCAATATCAAAAAGGGGAAAAATTGTGGAAATATGCACACGGTAATTCAGCGGAAGGAACATAAAAACCTTCTCAGTACTTCAAAAACCAGGAGATATGAGCAGGATAAAACTATTCGAGTGTTCTGCTAAGATCAAAACATATTGAAACTTACATCGGAGCCCATATAACTGACTCCTTATCACATGGAATGTGCAAGTTTTATTTAAGGACAGAAAGCACGTAAAATAAGACAAATAAAATCTCATGAACCTGAGTTTGATGTGTAATGTCGTGGAAGTTCTCTAGTTCTGTTTCAAAATTTAAGAGCATAATAAGCCTCGGGAGAATTATTGAAAGAAGCAGGAAACCATTCGGAGGGAGAGGAGGGATCGGGACGACTGCGTTTGCCGGCTGCGGAGAGGCGCATCCAGGTTGAGGTGGGAAGAAACAGCCGGGGCAAATGCGACAACCGGCTCCATCGACTCAAACATCCAAATGCCACAAAATGAAGGAAAAGGATAGGGATTTTATACGAGGACATAGCAGCTTTGAGTCTGGCGGGAGGAAACTGGAAAGAGCTGGCCTTGCCCTCGATCGTAGGTCTCCGGGGAGGAAGAGGAATAGGAGGACCCGGGAGGAGAGAAGGAAGGAAGGAAGGAAGGAGAGGGAGGGAATCGGAAAGAGAGTGAAGAGAGAGGGCGGCAAGTCAGTTACCCAAGAGTCTCCAAGAGAATTACGAGTTTAATCGTTATCTTAGGCCTAGCGTTTGGTTCCCGTGACTATAAATACTGTTCGGCTAACAATGGCAAACGCTGGAGATGGCGGGGAGGGCGGGGGAGGGGGTCGAGGGTTGGGGGGGGGGGGGAGGGCCGGGAGGGGTTGGACTTCGTGAGAAACGAGGAATATAGGCGCAAGGTGACGAGGGGGCGGCGGGAGGGGCGGCGGCTGAGAGGAGGTAGCTGCTGCACCGGCTGGACCACGGGAAATGCGCATGGGAGTCTATCTTGCCGTTTCGTGCGTGGAATGCCGCGTCGGATACATACATACATGTGGTATGCGCCGCGGAAACTGCGGACCGCGACGAACTGTGGAATAATACGAACTCGCATCGACGTCGCGTTCTTAGAATAGCTCGCTAAATCCATCGCTCACGTCTCTTTTGTGAGGCCGTATCGTTACTCCAGCCCATTACAGATCTATTTGCGGTAATTGAATGACCATTATGAACATTACTTCAAACGTTAAATATCTTAGGGGAGATTCGCTTTCGCTTCGGTCGTCCTCTGCCCCATTCCCGCCTCTTGGAGCGGGGTTACCCGCGCTCTCAAACTTCTCCAGAAACCACTTTTAGTCAGTCCTCCATCGGGTGTCCTGGTGGATTTTTCATGAATTTTCGCCAAAATTTCAGAGGGAACCACATTTCATCAGCAGGGTGTCTAAAGATATGACCTGCCGAATTCCCCGTTTAAATGCCGGGTTAATTGGGGAAAAATTGGGGTTTTTTTGGATGGGGTGTATTCTTTCTCCGGAGGGTAAATTACGTAAATTACCGAACATGACTCATTAGGTGAGGGCCTCCCGCACTCACCTAATTCCAAAAACCCCTAGACGGAAGTTGACGTGTCATGCATTAGTCGCGTAGTGGGCTTGTATTTTCCTTGAGATGTCGCGCCAACAAACAATTACCATAATAACTCGGTCTTTTTTTCTCATGCGTATCATTTTGAAATCCAATATTTTCTCACTATTAAAGGAAATATTGTAGGAACTCACTCATTTCCGAGGCTAATTAGCCAATAAAACGAGAAGTCGCTCGATAAGCGCATATTGTAATCCTGCGCCACTCGGAACCGCTATTAACAGAAGCTCCACTGTCGGAGGCATCAGACTTACACCGTTCAGGCAAGCATCACGTAACAGTTTATACATCCCAGGCGCCCATCGGACAAAACCGCCTCCTGCGTCATAAAAACAATTCCGGGGGGGATATGTTGAAATTCCGAGCGGCTGATTGACGTCATTACTCGCTTCTCATAAGGAAAACAACGTCATGGATATCGGCGCAATCCCCGATGGCGCTCATGGTTCCGCCCTCCGAGCTGCTGGCAGACAGCCAACTCTCGGAGCGCGCACTTTGAATGAAATTAATGAAGAGAGTACTTGGAAACAAGTTTTTACCGGTTTCCAGGTGGCTAAACAAACTGGTCAGCGCTCGGATTCCAGTACGTTAGATAAATCAAAAACAAAAAAACAAGAAAAAGCATAACCAGAATTTAAGAGAAGGTCAACTAATAGAAGTCTTTTCCTCAAAGAATTTTTTTTTTAATCTCAATGAATACCTTGGGTAACCTACGAAACCAATCCCTACAACCGATTCTGAAAATTGAAACATTACGTACGGAAAAGAAATTCTGCAAAAAATCAACCAAATTAAATAAAATAGAACTAAGTATACACCCATTTACAAGTAGAAAGAATCAAAATAGCACTTCATTTGGAGATCAAATATACAACATATTGCCCAATGACTGCGAAATAGCTGATATAAAGAATACGTTTGAAATTGACGACGAAGAGTAATCGAGTAATTACTAGCACACATTTGTACACATATCTCCATCATACTCGTATCTATATCGTGCAGTGTCATGGAACGTATAATGACTAGTTTAAAAATGAGGTTACTTACTGGATAGCCAGGATTTAATTATGACAATTGATCCCAGTTTCCGAAATACTAGATCCTTAGACATTCAAGTAGCGTTTTTCTCATGATATTTTTCATCTGAAAAAAATAATTTTCCAGTTTCCCTGGACATAAAAATATTTCCGACAACATTCCTCCATACGAAGCTACTCACCAAGTAGGGGGCCTATATTATTTTTACTTGTTAGTCGACCACCAAAGGTAGATTTTGAATGGGACAGAATACCAGCTACATTTATACACTCCGCATGACGAAAATCAACTGACACCCACCGATAAAACAAACTCTTCAATGCATAAGAGTCAGAGTGTAAAAATCATTCGCCTTGACTGGGACTCGAACCCAGATCCCTCAATATCCGGTCGAGTGCTTTAGCCACTTAAGCTACCGAGGCGTCCTCTTAAACTCTGAAATTTTGGGGCTTTTAAAGGAACTAGATGTTGTGACGAAATACCGTACATACAATGTCACATGCAATCGTAGTCGTGCGCGAGGCGCCACAGTCCACGAGGTTAAAGCCACTTTAAACACTTATGGTGTTAATACTTTGACAAATTCCAAAGAAACTAGCGGATTAGTTAGCGGATGACTCCGTGAAAAGCTACTGTTGCGGCATCTCCCGCAGTTTCTTTGGAATTTTTTTTAACAAACTCTTCTTCAATTCCGAACACAGGTTAACCCCCTTCGTTTTGTCCAGAATGTCTATTATTTTCCTCCGTCTAACTCCTTTTCCCAACGTTCTCCAGTCTATGATAGTCTTTAACATTCCATTGACGTACGCAATTCTGCTCCTAATATACCTACTATTATGAATATCTTGCTCCAAAAATGTTCCAAGGTAGGTTAACTGTTCTACTTACTCAATTGCTTACCCATTCTATTTGTCCACATCTACATAATACCCCCACAAGCCGCCGCAGGAGCTGGTCGCGGGTAGTGTTAGGTCATCCCCCCGTAAAAGAGGATAAAGCCACATGCAAAAGCAATGTATTTATGCAAACCTACACCCAAAGAGGCATATGCATTCGTGGAAGAACATTTTTAAATGGCACGTATGCAAATACACATACCATCAAATAACATACACATGCACCTGAAAATGTAGTAGAAATCTATCCAATAACTTGGCAAATTATAATTGAAAAACAAGAGGGGGAAATTCTACCATCACAAGGATATGCAACTCATGGTCTCCAAAGACACAGTGAGAGGAACGAGGGATATTTTTATGTTTAACTAGGCTTTTCTCTTTCATAAAATCACATAGCCTTTCTTTCTTTGTTTCTTTTACATCAATTCTCACCCAATTTCCATCACACTGATTTTTTAATGCACTCAGCAATCATTGTGACCCCTTGGGTGACTGGATGACTGAAGCTTGATTATCAGCAAGCCTAATTGATTGCATGGATGTCCCACTAACTTTCATTCCGATCATTAATTTCTCCATGCCTTCTTCACCGTTATCTCTAGGTATACTCGTACGTTAAAAAGTCATCATCATGATAAAGGACACCTATGTCTTGCTTCTCTTTATAATACTGTTCATCTCGACTTTCCATCTGCTACACACATCTAAATCTAAGTTGTATGCTTCCAAATATGCATACTTGCTGGAGGAAGGCCTAATTAAAAAAAGGGTTCATTTCACTCAATAAATGGAGTACATCTTTAAGAAAACTTTCAAAACTCTTCATTGGGTGATGAGAAAACTCAAAGGGAGCGTTAGAGCAACCAAGGAGAAGGCTTATCAGACCCTAGTAAGACCAATTTTAGAGTACGCTTCTCTTGTATGGGACCCTCATGAAGAAGGTCATATTAAAAAACTGGAAAAGGTGCAAAGAAAGGCTGCCCGATATGTACTGGGGAAGCATGGGAGGATGGAGAGTGTGTCTGACATGCTAGAAACGCGATGGGCTGGGAACCTCTAGAAACTAGAAGGAAAGTAAGCAGACTTTGTGGAATGTTCCGAATTCTGAAGGGGGAGAAAGCTTGGGCAGATCTCAGGAAAGAGGCGGGGAACCCAAATTTTATAGGCAGAAATGATCACAAATTTAAGGTAAAATGCCGGGCACAGAGAACAAATAAAAAAAAAATTATTTTCTAAATAGAACAATTGTTGAGTGGAACACCTTACCTGCAAAAATATTCGAGCCCTTCCCTAACAGAGTGTATACTTTATAGAATAGATGTAAGAAATATATGTAATAATTTGATTGATGTGTGGTGTATTGTATCATATGTAATAGCTTAATTTTTTTGATTTATCTTTTTTTCTTGCTAATTAATGGTTGTAAATGGGATGGGGATTCGCTAGTTTTGTTAAAGAGATTTGTGTTTTGAAGTCTGATTTTAGCTATTATCTTTTGCGATTATTTGGGACTTGTGTGCCACCTGACAATGTCTATCAGCACATGTGTATTTTTAATAGTAATAATAAATTGGTAACTTGTCATCGTCTATCCTCTGATATACTCTTATCTTATGCAGTACATTCATTAATTCTACCCAATTTGTTCTATCCAACGCCTCCTTAAAAGCTACTAAACAGGCATTAACGAGTACATCTCAATCGTGATCTGAGCTCCTTTCTAATTGAAACGTCATTACTTGATAAATAATGTCCAAAAAAATTTGTAAATCCGCATGAAAAATAAACTTTAATTGAAATTTACAACGTAATGAATAACTGCGAAGCACTTTTCCTCTTGATAGTGGAAATGGAGCGTTGGTTTCAAGTGGAAAAGTGCTTCCATCAGTTATTCATTATGTTCGACTTCCACCACATCACGCCTGAAGCTACTCAATTTAGAATTTACAACATTTTATTTTGACATTATTCATCGTAGAACTATTCCACAAATTTATGCCTGGAACGGTTGATTAATTCCCTAATTACTTCTTGGTATCACGTGTGCCTCTCCCCTTTCCGAATCCATACTGACCAACCTCTAAGTAAACATTTGCCCTCCTCTTCATCCTATTAATTATGATCCAGCGTACCTCCATTTTTATATGGAAATTGAAAGTTGGTCTGCAATTTTATACTCCACACACATTTTCCTATTTTTCGAGTAGGTGCTCAGGCTAATCTGACAACCTTGCACTCAACTTCCTCCCGAATATATGCTACGGATTAGCCCATAGCATCTCTTTCTAGCATGTTTTCCTAATATTTTAGGCAGTTCCGCGGATATGTTTATCTATCCTCACTGCTTTGATTGTTTTAATTTCTCTTATTTCCCTTTCTTTCACGAAATCAAGAATGTTTGGGACTCAGCCATCTTCGATGACTTCATGATTCCTTCCAATGTCTGATTTTGCTATCGTTAGCACGGTGCTAGTTCTATTGCTGTCGATGTCACATATGTTATCCCCTTGATTCCTCAGCCCTCTCATATGAAAACTATGTTAATGTTAAAATTCACATATGTACTTGGTAATGATGGGGTTGTTTAAAGAGATATTTGTAGATTTAGCGATAAAATAGAATTAGGAAATGTTCGGAATGCACTTAAGCACTGTTACGGCTCATGTAAATCAAAATGTAACTGAAGGGGTGTTCATATTTTTGAAGGGATATAAATCGCTAATGGTAATGAAGTAGGGATAAAGATTGGTGGAACGAGGGATAGAATAGAAGAGAATTAAACAAAATGGCAACTCACGGGGCTCGATCCCTCGCGGCAGAATCCTTCGACGACAAGTGATTACAACAAGAGTTCTGGCTTGATATTTTAGCACCAAAGTCGAAGTCTTTCTTAAAATCTAGAAGAACCACGTCCACTGGAACATTGCTCTCTCCCGAAATAAGAATAGCATAAACAAAAAGCGCAAGTTTTGTATCGCAGGATCTAACCTTCCGGAAACCGTGCCAATTTTTCTTTATAATAACTCCTGAATATCGACGTGTTTCACGATCTAACTAGCGACTATATGTTTACTCCGTAGTCAACAAGTTCATTCCAACTATTTTCATAAAAGATATGTACCATAACCTTGCACAAAATGGATGCGGGGGAAATAGGTCTGTAATTGCTCGGTTCCTTCCTGTCTCCGTTTTTAAATATTGGTGTTACGCTAGCCGTTTTCCAATCTCTGGGAACCTTGCGATCTACTAGCGACTTCTTAAATATGATTTCTAGATACGGTGCAATTTCCGACGCTAGATCCTAAAATAAACGAGCGGGTATTTGATCGGGCCCGGAGGATTTATTAGGCTGAATATATTCCAGCAAACTTTCGATTCCATTATATGATGACTGCTTCCCGAAATTTTCTCATAGTTAGGTAAAATTATTTTTAGTTCATGTTGTCCATCACAATAAAGTATTTTTGCATTAAACAGAACCCGAGCTAAATATTCACAAATAATTTAGCGAATTCTTTTATCGCCAGCATTTGGCCTAAATATCATCTATTTACAATACAGGGTCCGTACAATAAGTATCTTGACTGGTTCGCTGTAGCCTCAACGGAACAGTGGATGGAGGTCCGACCACCCACCACTCAGGCGCACTTTAGTTCAGTCGCCTCCGGGCATGCGTTGAGACATGAGGTGGATTTTTGTGACGTGTGATTGTTTGTGGTGTCGTCGCGCCAGCATGGAGCGAACCGTCGAGCAACGCTACCCTGTGAAGTTTTGCGTTAAAGTCAGGATCCGCGTCGGAGACCCTTGAACTCATTGAATAGGGTTGTGGGGATGATGCCTTAAACCACACAAGAGTTTTTGAGTGGCACAAAATGTTTAAGCAAGGCCGGGAGCTCGTCGAAGATGAGCACCACGTCAGACGCCCGACGACCGCTTTAAGCGATGCTCAGTTGGCCACGGTGAAAACGTTTTGGAGTATGACAGGGGTTTAACCATCGCCCTTATCAGTGAGGAGACCGGCCTTTCAGTCGGAACCGTCCACATCATTGTAACAGAGAATCTTGCGATGAGGAAAGTGTGCGCGAAGCTGGCGCCGAAAGTCTTGAGCGAGGAACAAAAACTGTCGTGGGTGGAAATTTCACAAGAAATTTTGGACTGCGTCCAGGGAGATGAAGATTTTCTCGACAGCGTTATTACCTCAAAGTAGAGCTCAAAAGGAGCTCAAAGGATATCGGTTTGACTCCATTGAAGCGGTTCAAGCGGCGAAGACAAAGGCTCTCCACAGTATTCCGGAAACCGACTTCCAGCGGGCTCTTGACGAGCGGCAGGCGTGCCGAACTACAGGAGTATCGATGCAGGAGGAATGTATTTTTGAAGATTATTAAGTAAGTGAAATGTTAACTGCAATATATTTTGATTTTTCCCAAACTTATAGCCCCAATACTTATTGTACGTACCTGTGTAATTAGCATATTACATACCATTCATATTCATCTCCTTATTGATAAATAATATCCATATTAAATTATCGGTTTGCAGAATTTGTTTTCTGCTCTGGTATGTCATACAATTATCTATCCTGCGTTTTTATTTCAATCAATTAAAATGTCTAAATATAGGTATGACATAGTTATTAAAAGTGAATTACATTACAAATGCTAATAATACAGGCACCTAATAATTTTCTTTACATCTAATATGGTAAAGGAGATAGCTTCAGGCGTCACTTTGTGGAAACGATACATATTGCAAAGGAAACACTTGGTTTTTCCACATTTTAATGTGGAAAAACCAAGTGTTTCCTTTGCAACAATCTAATATGGTTACTTTTCCCCTTATATGACTAATGGCAATATTTTCTTGTAATCCATCTCAATTTTTTTATTATAATTTATAATATTCTCCCGTGGAGGTAGCAATTTAAAAATACACTGGATGGTATGCGGAACTAATCAAGGGGCAAAGCAGCTAGAAATATTCACGAGAGGTGGGGTAGTCTCACCTGGAAAATCACAGAAAAATGCGAAGTCGCCCAAACCTGCACTGAATCGCACGCTAACACTTCCAAAAGAGTTCTTTCTTTCCATAAGTGTACACGTATCAGATAATCACAAAAAAATCTTTGATCAATACGTAACTGATCAAAATATCAGAGATCTATGAGATATACCTTATACTTCTTACGGGAAAGTATCCACTTAATGCAAACAAATCCAATTTTTATTGCTGCATTCCGTCCTGTTGATATTATCTTCTGGATTAGGGATCCAAGTAGAATTAAGTAAGTAGCTCTTAATACCCACCCGGTTGTTGTAAAAAAATTAATGTATGTCTTCCCCAATGGATATCTACTCTATATTAGTATTAGCTAAAGTTTCTGTGGCACTGAGACTTTTAAAACTTTATTTTCAGTAAAATATAAATCCTGCACAAACAATTGATTGCTATCTACCTTCGGCTATATTGCCTACTGTAACGAATTCGTGGGTATAGGGTGCACGGCAAGTGGTAACGAGGTAAGCAAGTGTGCATTTGAATATAAAAAAGTGAAATTAGCTAGATGCGTGATTCAGATTATCATCCACTGTTATTTGGCGAAAGGGAGCTCGCACGCTGTGACGACGATAATTACGGCGCACTAATGACCATCTAGATACGGCATTTTTATGGCACATAATTGCATACCCCCTCCCCTTGAACAGCAACCTAGACGTGGAGGAAGGGCATTGGTATGCCTCCTAGACTGTGCTGGCGGGATCAATAATAATTGCTCCTACTGGGGACAAATAACCCCGCGGGAGAAAGACTGATAGAATACTGTAAATATATGGCAAGGAAATAATCTACTTCGAGCAACATCGGACAAGAAGATATAAATGGCAGATGCAGGAAGATTGGCTAAGATACCAAATTAGTGGGGACAAGACAAGAACAAAGTTAGGGCGGAGTAATATTTACCCCAGCGCAGATTACACAGTGAACCTGGCGGTCATGGAAAGCCGACTGCCGAACGAAAAGACGAATAAAGTGACACTGGAGACCAGAGGACACTGGGGGCATCACAAGCAAAAGAAAAGTTCACCGCGACCATCCACGGAACTTCCGTAATCCCGCAGCCACCCTACTCTGCATACGTGGCTCCATCAGACTTTTTTTTGTTTCCAAAATTAAAATCAACCTTGAAAGGGCGCCGATTCGACTCTATTGCGGACATTAAAACTAATTTTACGGTTGAAACTGAAGAGGGCCCCTATGGCGGCTGACCAGGCAGGGTTCGATAAGTTGTATCGGTCGAAATAAACAGTTATGAAATCAGTCCTGTTTCTCTTTATCACACCTTGTAAGGGGCCGTTTGATCATAAAATATATATTCGTTTGAAAAGGGTTTTATTAGCGGTTTTAGTTTCCTGCAAACCTAGTCCACTTGACCACACAATCGCCGTTCACTTCATGCATCTTCCTTGTAGGAACGCAAAGCAAATCTGTAAGTAACTCTAAATATGAGGGCGTAGTGCTTCGGAATACAGTCCAAGGGTTGTCTATAAATTTAACTTACATTTTGGCCTAGCGTGGTGATGGGTGGGGATAGAGACACCATCTTGGTGCCTAAACGTCCTTGCGCTCAGTACGTATCCTGCTGTGGTGAAGTACAGACTGGTTTTTCGATTTCGCTTACTGCGAACTGTTAAGTGTGCGCTGCAATAGGAAATCCTGCGAATTGCGAAGTGCGATCTGTGATTTAGGTTTTACAGGCAAAAAAACCACAAGCCAATTTTAGTTCATAGCCAACTTTGCGATGTGTATGGGAGATGGAATAATAAGTGAAGATGGAGTGAGGTAGTGGTGAATTTACTTTTAAAATGGTCCCACCGATGTTCAGGACGAGGACCGGCAGTGGTCGGCCTAGCCTTGTGACAGAAGAACTGACAGGTGGCCAGTTTCTGAACAACATGTATATTTGTCCGTTCACTCTTAAACTAGTACCACTTCTGACTCTGTCGCTCATCACTTAGTAGGTTCACAGCACGAATTT
>NW_027287050.1:0-139922 GCF_022747635.1 Hetaerina americana | reverse complement strand
ACCCCCCCCTTTGGGTTCTAGGTGAAATTCTCACTCAACACAAATCAAACAAAAATGTTTCCATGGTGTGTATTTTTGTTCATTTTCATCAAATAAACAAAATAAAACCCAGAATAAATCATTAAAGACAAGAAATGAGCATAAAAGATGCCTCAGCGCAAATGTTAATGTTAGTAAAAGAGCCCAAATTTCAAAAAATATTGCGAAAAACAACAATCTTCCATTATAGAGTGAATGTTTGAGGTGTATAGAAGGCATTTATTTCATTTTTAGAAATTTTAATTTTTCACATTTTTCCACGAAAAAGGCCAATACCCCCCCCTTTGGGTTCTAGGTGAAATTCTCACTCAACACATATCAAACAAAAATGTTTCCATGGTGTGTATTGTTGTTCATTTTCATCAAATAAACAAAATAAAACCCAGAATAAATCATTAAAGACAAGAAATGAGCATAAAAGATGCCTCAGCGCAAATGTTAATGTTAGTAAAAGAGCCCAAATTTCAAAAAAATATTGCGAAAAATAACAATCTTCCATTATAGAGTGAATGTTTGAGGTGTATAGAAGGCATTTATTTCATTTTTAGAAATTTTAATTTTTCACATTTTTCCACGAAAAAGGCCAATACCCCCCCCTTTGGGTTCTAGGTGAAATTCTCACTAAAACAAATCAAACAAAAAAGTTTCCATGGTGTGTATTGTTGTTCATTTTCATCAAATAAACAAAATAAAACCCAGAATAAATCATTAAAGACAAGAAATGAGCATAAAAGATGCCTCAGCGCAAATGTTAATGTTAGTAAAAGAGCCCAAATTTCAAAAAATATTGCGAAAAACAACAATCTTCCATTATAGAGTGAATGTTTGAGGTGTATAGAAGGCATTTATTTCATTTTTAGAAATTTTAATTTTTCACATTTTTCCACGAAAAAGGCCAATACCCCCCCCTTTGGGTTCTAGGTGAAATTCTCACTCGACACAAATCAAACAAAAATGTTTCCATGGTGTGTATTGTTGTTCATTTTCATCAAATAAACAAATTAAAACCCAGAATAAATCATTAAAGGCAAGAATTGAGCCTAAAAGATGCCTCAGCGCAAAAGTTAATGTTAGTAAAAGAGCCCAAATTTCAAAAAATATTGCGAAAAACAACAATCTTCCATCATAGAGTGAATGTTTGAGGTGTATAGAAGGCATTTATTTCATTTTTAGAAATTTTAATTTTTCACATTTTTCCACGAAAAAGGCCAAAACCTTTGGGTTCTAGGTGAAATTCTCACTCGACACAAATCAAACAAAAATGTTTCCATGGTGTGTATTGTTGTTCATTTTCATCAAATAAACAAAATAAAACCCAGAATAAATCATTAAAGACAAGAAATGAGCATAAAAGATGCCTCAGCGCAAGTGTTTATGTTAGTAAAAGAGCCCAAATTTCAAAAAATATTGCAAAAAACAAAAATCTTCCATTATAGAGTGAATGTTTGAGGTGTATAGAAGGCATTTATTTCATTTTTAGAAATTTTAATTTTTCACATTTTTCCACGAAAAAGGCCAATACCCCCCCCTTTGGGTTCTAGGTGAAATTCTCACTCAACACAAATCAAACAAAAATGTTTCCATGGTGTGTGTTGTTGTTCATTTTCATCAAATAAACAAAATAAAACCCAGAATAAATCATTAAAGACAAGAAATGAGCATAAAAGATGCCTCAGCGCAAATGTTAATGTTAGTAAAAGAGCTCAAATTTCAAAAAAATATTGCGAAAAACCACAATCTTCCATTATAGAGTGAATGTTTTAGGTGTATAGAAGGCATTTTTTTAATTTTTAGAAATTTTAATTTTTCACATTTTTCCGTGAAAAGTGCCAATACCCCCCCCTTTGGGTTCTAGGTGAAATTCTCACTCGACACAAATAACACAAAAATGTTTCCATGGTGTGTATTGTTGTTCATTTTCATCAAATAAACAAAATAAAACCCAGAATAAATCATTAAAGACAAGAAATGAGCATAAAGGTTGCCTCAGCGCAAATGTTAATGTTAGTAAAAGAGCCCAAATTTCAAAAAAATATTGCGAAAAACCACAATCTTCCATTATAGAGTGAATGTTTTAGGTGTATAGAAGGCATTTTTTTAATTTTTAGAAATTTTAATTTTTCACATTTTTCCGTGAAAAGTGCCAATACCCCCCCCTTTGGGTTCTAGGTGAAATTCTCACTCGACACAAATCAAACAAAAATGTTTCCATGGTGTGTATTGTTGTTCATTTTCATCAAATAAACAAAATAAAACCCAGAATAAATCATTAAAGACAAGAAATGAGCATAAAAGATGCCTCAGCGCAAATGTTAATGTTAGTAAAAGAGCCCAAATTTCAAAAAATATTGCGAAAAACAACAATCTTCCATTATAGAGTGAATGTTTGAGGTGTATAGAAGGCATTTATTTCATTTTTACAAATTTTAATTTTTCACATTTTTCCACGAAAAAGGCCAATACCCCCCCCTTTGGGTTCTAGGTGAAATTCTCACTCAACACAAATCAAACAAAAATGTTTCCATGGTGTGTATTTTTGTTCATTTTCATCAAATAAACAAAATAAAACCCAGAATAAATCATTAAAGACAAGAAATGAGCATAAAAGATGCCTCAGCGCAAATGTTAATGTTAGTAAAAGAGCCCAAATTTCAAAAAATATTGCGAAAAACAACAATCTTCCATTATAGAGTGAATGTTTGAGGTGTATAGAAGGCATTTATTTCATTTTTAGAAATTTTAATTTTTCACATTTTTCCACGAAAAAGGCCAATACCCCCCCCTTTGGGTTCTAGGTGAAATTCTCACTCAACACATATCAAACAAAAATGTTTCCATGGTGTGTATTGTTGTTCATTTTCATCAAATAAACAAAATAAAACCCAGAATAAATCATTAAAGACAAGAAATGAGCATAAAAGATGCCTCAGCGCAAATGTTAATGTTAGTAAAAGAGCCCAAATTTCAAAAAATATTGCGAAAAATAACAATCTTCCATTATAGAGTGAATGTTTGAGGTGTATAGAAGGCATTTATTTCATTTTTAGAAATTTTAATTTTTCACATTTTTCCACGAAAAAGGCCAATACCCCCCCCTTTGGGTTCTAGGTGAAATTCTCACTAAAACAAATCAAACAAAAAAGTTTCCATGGTGTGTATTGTTGTTCATTTTCATCAAATAAACAAAATAAAACCCAGAATAAATCATTAAAGACAAGAAATGAGCATAAAAGATGCCTCAGCGCAAATGTTAATGTTAGTAAAAGAGCCCAAATTTCAAAAAATATTGCGAAAAACAACAATCTTCCATTATAGAGTGAATGTTTGAGGTGTATAGAAGGCATTTATTTCATTTTTAGAAATTTTAATTTTTCACATTTTTCCACGAAAAAGGCCAATACCCCCCCCTTTGGGTTCTAGGTGAAATTCTCACTCGACACAAATCAAACAAAAATGTTTCCATGGCGTGTATTGTTGTTCATTTTCATCAAATAAACAAAATAAAACCCAGAATAAATCATTAAAGACAAGAAATGAGCATAAAAGATGCCTCAGCGCAAGTGTTAATGTTAGTAAAAGAGCCCAAATTTCAAAAAATATTACGAAAAACAAAAATCTTCCGTTATAGAGTGAATGTTTGAGGTGTATAGAAGGCATTTATTTCATTTTTAGAAATTTTAATTTTTCACATTTTTCCACGAAAAAGGCCAATACCCCCCCCTTTGGGTTCTAGGTGAAATTCTCACTCAACACAAATCAAACAAAAATGTTTCCATGGTGTGTATTGTTTTTCATTTTCATCAAATAAACAAAATAAAACCCAGAATAAATCATTAAAGACAAGAAATGAGCATAAAAGATGCCTGAGCGCAAATGTTAATGTTAGTAAAAGAGCCCAAATTTCAAAAAATATTGCGAAAAACAACAATCTTCCATTATAGAGTGAATGTTTGAGGTGTATAGAAGGCATTTATTTCATTTTTAGAAATTTTAATTTTTCACATTTTTCCATGAAAAGTGCCAATACCCCCCCCTTTGGGTTCTAGGTGAAATTCTCACTCGACACAAATCAAACAAAAATGTTTCCATGGCGTGTATTGTTGTTCATTTTCATCAAATAAACAAAATAAAACCCAGAATAAATCATTAAAGACAAGAAATGAGCATAAAAGATGCCTCAGCGCAAGTGTTAATGTTAGTAAAAGAGCCCAAATTTCAAAAAATATTGCGAAAAACAACAATCTTCCATTATAGAGTGAATGTTTGAGGTGTATAGAAGGCATTTATTTCATTTTTAGAAATTTTAATTTTTCACATTTTTCCATGAAAAGTGCCAATACCCCCCCCCTTTGGGTTCTAGGTGAAATTCTCACTCGACACAAATCAAACAAAAATGTTTCCATGGTGTGTATTGTTGTTCATTTTCATCAAATAAACAAAATAAAACCCAGAATAAATCATTAAAGGCAAGAAATGAGCCTAAAACATGCCTCAGCGCAAATGTTAATGTTAGTAAAAGAGCCCAAATTTCAAAAAATATAGCGAAAAACCACAATCTTCCATTATAGAGTGAATGTTTTAGGTGTATAGAAGGCATTTTTTTAATTTTTAGAAATTTTAATTTTTCACATTTTTCCGTGAAAAGTGCCAATACCCCCCCCTTTGGATTCTAGGTGAAATTCTCACTCGACACAAATCAAACAAAAACGTTTCCATGGTGTGTATTGTTGTTCATTTTCATCAAATAAACAAAATAAAACCCAGAATAAATCATTAAAGACAAGAAATGAGCATAAAAGATGCCTCAGCGCAAATGTTAATGTTAGTAAAAGAGGCAAAATTTCAAAAAATATTGCGAAAAACAACAATCTTCCATTATAGAGTGAATGTTTGAGGTGTATAGAAGGCATTTTTTTAATTTTTAGAAATTTTAATTTTTCACATTTTTCCGTGAAAAGTGCCAATACCCCCCCCTTTGGGTTCTAGGTGAAATTCTCACTCGACACAAATCAAACAAAAATGTTTCCATGGTGTGTATTGTTGTTCATTTTCATCAAATAAACAAAATAAAACCCAGAATAAATCATTAAAAACAAGAAATGAGCATAAAAGATGCCTCAGCGCAAATGTTAATGTTAGTAAAAGAGCCCAAATTTCAAAAAATATTGCGAAAAACAACAATCTTCCATTATAGAGTGAATGTTTGAGGTGTATAGAAGGCATTTATTTCATTTTTAGAAATTTTAATTTTTCACATTTTTCCACGAAAAGTGCCAATACCATGTTTCCATGGTGTGTATTGTTGTTCATTTTCATCAAATAAACAAAATAAAACCCAGAATAAATCATTAAAGGCAAGAAATGAGCCTAAAAGATGCCTCAGCGCAAAAGTTATTGTTAGTAAAAGAGCCCAAATTTCAAAAAATATTGCGAAAAACAACAATCTACGATCATAGAGTGAATGTTTGAGGTGTGTAGAAGGCATTTATTTCATTTTTAGAAATTTTAATTTTTCACATTTTTCCACGAAAAAGGCCAATACCCCCCCCTTTGGGTTCTAGGTTAAATTCTCACTCGACACAAATCAAACAAAAATGTTTCCATGGTGTGTATTGTTGTTCATTTTCATCAAATAAACAAAATAAAACCGAGAATAAATCATTAAAGGCAAGAAATGAGCCTAAAACATGCCTCAGCGCAAAAGTTAATGTTAGTAAAAGAGCCCAAATTTCGAAAAATATTGCGAAAAAATAAAATCTTCCATTATAGAGTGAATGTTTGAGGTGTATAGAAGGCATTTTTTTAATTTTTAGAAATTTTAATTTTTCACATTTTTCCGTGAAAAGTGCCAATACCCCCCCCTTTGGGTTCTAGGTGAAATTCTCACTCGACACAAATCAAACAAAAATGTTTCCATGGTGTGTATTGTTGTTCATTTTCATCAAATAAACAAAATAAAACCCAGAATAAATCATTAAAGACAAGAAATGAGCATAAAAGATGCCTCAGCGCAAATGTTAATGTTAGTAAAAGAGCCCAAATTTCAAAAAAATATTGCGAAAAACCACAATCTTCCATTATAGAGTGAATGTTTTAGGTGTATAGAAGGCATTTTTTTAATTTTTAGAAATTTTAATTTTTCACATTTTTCCGTGAAAAGTGCCAATACCCCCCCTTTGGGTTCTAGGTGAAATTCTCACTCGACACAAATCAAACAAAAATGTTTCCATG
Organism: Hetaerina americana; assembly: GCF_022747635.1. Taxonomy (NCBI): domain Eukaryota; kingdom Metazoa; phylum Arthropoda; class Insecta; order Odonata; family Calopterygidae; genus Hetaerina; species Hetaerina americana. Next base: position 133,652 of record NW_027287050.1, on the reverse strand, counting down.
GTGTGTATTGTTGTTCATTTTCATCAAATAAACAAAATAAAACCCAGAATAAATCATTAAAGACAAGAAATGAGCATAAAAGATGCCTCAGCGCAAATGTTAATGTTAGTAAAAGAGCCCAAATTTCAAAAATATGCGAAAAACAACAATCTTCCATTATAGAGTGAATGTTTGAGGTGTATAGAAGGCATTTATTTCATTTTTAGAAATTTTAATTTTTCACATTTTTCCACGAAAAGTGCCAATACCCCCCCCTTTGGGTTCTAGGTGAAATTCTCACTCGACACAAATAAAACAAAAATGTTTCCATGGTGTGTATTGTTGTTCATTTTCATCAAATAAACAAAATAAAACCCAGAATAAATCATTAAAGGCAAGAAATGAGCCTAAAAGATGCCTCAGCGCAAAAGTTAATGTTAGTAAAAGAGCCCAAATTTCAAAAAATATTGCGAAAAACAACAATCTTCCATCATAGTGTGAATGTTTGAGGTATATAGAAGGCATTTATTTCATTTTTAGAAATTTTAATTTTTCACATTTTTCCATGAAAGTGCCAATACCCCCCCTTTGGGTTCTAGGTGAAATTCTCACTCAAAACAAATCAAACAAAAATGCTTCCATGGTGTGTATTGTTGTTCATTTTCATCAAATAAACAAAATAAAACCCAGAATAAATCATTAAAGACAAGAAATGAGCATAAAAGATGCCTCAGTGCAAATGTTAATGTTAGTAAAAGAGCCCAAATTTCAAAAAAATATTGCGAAAAACCACAATCTTCCATTATAGAGTGAATGTTTTAGGTGTATAGAAGGCATTTTTTTAATTTTTAGAAATTTTAATTTTTCACATTTTTCCGTGAAAAGTGCCAATACCCCCCCCCTTTGGGTTCTAGGTGAAATTCTCACTCGACACAAATCAAACAAAAATGTTTCCATGGTGTGTATTGTTGTTCATTTTCATCAAATAAACAAAATAAAACCCAGAATAAATCATTAAAGACAAGAAATGAGCATAAAAGATGCCTCAGCGCAAATGTTAATGTTAGTAAAAGAGCCCAAATTTCAAAAAATATTGCGAAAAACAACAATCTTCCATTATTGAGTGAATGTTTGAGGTGTATAGAAGGCATTTATTTCATTTTTAGAAATTTTAATTTTTCACATTTTTCCACGAAAATGGCATATACCCCCCCTTTGGGTTCTAGGGGAAATTCTCACTCAACACAAATCAAACAAAAATGTTTCCATGGTGTGTATTGTTGTTCATTTTCATCAAATAAACAAAATAAAACCCAGAATAAATCATTAAAGACAAGAAATGAGCATAAAAGATGCCTCAGCGCAAATGTTAATGTTAGTAAAAGAGCCCAAATTTCAAAAAATATTGCGAAAAACCACAATCTTCCATTATAGAGTGAATGTTTGAGGTGTATAGAAGGCATTTATTTCATTTTTAGAAAAAAATTAATTTTTCACATTTTTCCACGAAAAAGGCCAATACCCCCCCCTTTGGGTTCTAGGTGAAATTCTCACTCGACACAAATCAAACAAAAATGTTTGCATGGCGTGTATTGTTGTTCATTTTCATCAAATAAACAAAATAAAACCCAGAATAAATCATTAAAGGCAAGAAATGAGCCTAAAAGATGCCTCAGCGCAAAAGTTAATGTCAGTAAAAGAGCCCAAATTTCAAAAAATATTGCGAAAAAACAACAATCTTCCATCATAGAGTGAATGTTTGAGGTGTATAGAAGGCATTTATTTCATTTTTTGAAATTTTAATTTTTCACATTTTTCCAAGAAAAAGGCCAATACCCCCCCCCTTTGGGTTCTAGGTGAAATTATCACTCGACACAAATCAAACAAAAATGTTTCCATGGTGTGTATTGTTGTTTATTTTCATCAAATAAACAAAATAAAACCCAGAATAAATCATTAAAGACAAGAAATGAGCATAAAAGATGCCTCAGCGCAAGTGTTAATGTTAGTAAAAGAGCCCAAATTTCAAAAAATATTGCGAAAAACAACAATCTTCCATTATAGAGTGAATGTTTGAGGTGTATAGAAGGCATTTATTTCATTTTTAGAAATTTTAATTTTTCACATTTTTCCATGAAAAGTGCCAATACCCCCCCCCTTTGGGTTCTAGGTGAAATTCTCACTCGACACAAATCAAACAAAAATGTTTCCATGGTGTATATTGTTGTTCATTTTCATCAAATAAACAAAATAAAACCCAGAATAAATCATTAAAGGCAAGAAATGAGCCTAAAACATGCCTCAGCGCAAAAGTTAATGTTAGTAAAAGAGCCCAAATTTCGAAAAATATTGCGAAAAAATAAAATCTTCCATTATAGAGTGAATGTTTGAGGTGTATAGAAGGCATTTTTTTAATTTTTAGAAATTTTAATTTTTCACATTTTTCCGTGAAAAGTGCCAATACCCCCCCCTTTGGGTTCTAGGTGAAATTCTCACTCGACACAAATCAAACAAAAATGTTTCCATGGTGTGTATTGTTGTTCATTTTCATCAAATAACAAAATAAAACCCAGAATAAATCATTAAAGACAAGAAATGAGCATAAAAGATGCCTCAGCGCAAATGTTAATGTTAGTAAAAGAGCCCAAATTTCAAAAAAATATTGCGAAAAACCACAATCTTCCATTATAGAGTGAATGTTTGAGGTGTATAAAAGGCATTTATTTCATTTTTAGAAATTTTAATTTTTCACATTTTTCCACGAAAAAGGCCAATACCCCCCCCTTTGGGTTCTAGGTGAAATTCTCACTCAACACAAATCAAACAAAAATGTTTCCATGGTGTGTATTGTTGTTCATTTTCATCAAATAAACAAAATAAAACCCAGAATAAATCATTAAAGACAAGAAATGAGCATAAAAGATGCCTCAGCGCAAGTGTTAATGTTAGTAAAAGAGCCCAAATTTCAAAAATATTGCGAAAAACAACAATCTTCCATTATAGAGTGAATGTTTGAGGTGTATAGAAGGCATTTATTTCATTTTTAGAAATTTTAATTTTTCACATTTTTCCACGAAAAAGGCCAATACCCCCCACTTTGGGTTCTAGGTGAAATTCTCACTCAACACAAATCAAACAAAAATGTTTCCATGGTGTGTATTGTTGTTCATTTTCATCAAATAAACAAAATAAAACCCAGAATAAATCATTGAAGACAAGAAATGAGCATAAAAGATGCCTCAGCGCAAATGTTAATGTTAGTAAAAGAGCCCAAATTTCAAAAAATATTGCGAAAAACCACAATCTTCCATTATAGAGTGAATGTTTTAGGTGTATAGAAGGCATTTTTTTAATTTTTAGAAATTTTAATTTTTCACATTTTTCCGTGAAAAGTGCCAATACCCCCCCCTTTGGATTCTAGGTGAAATTCTCACTCGACACAAATCAAACAAAAATGTTTCCATGGTGTGTATTGTTGTTCATTTTCATCAAATAAACAAAAAAAAACCCAGAATAAATCATTAAAGACAAGAAATGAGCATAAAAGATGCCTCAGCGCAATGTTAATGTTAGTAAAAGAGGCCAAATTTCAAAAAATATTGCGAAAAACAACAATCTTCCATTATAGAGTGAATGTTTGAGGTGTATAGAAGGCATTTTTTTAATTTTTAGAAATTTTAATTTTTCACATTTTTCCGTGAAAAGTGCCAATACCCCCCCTTTGGGTTCTAGGTGAAATTCTCACTCAACACAAATCAAACAAAAATGTTTCCATGGTGTGTATTGTTGTTCATTTTCATCAAATAAACAAAATAAAACCCGGAATAAATCATTAAAGACAAGAAATGAGCATAAAAGATGCCTCAGCGAATTTGTTAATGTTAGTAAAAGAGCCGAAATTTCAAAAAAATATTGCGAAAAACCACAATCTTCCATTATATAGTGAATGTTTGAGGTGTATAGAAGGCATTTTTTTAATTTTTAGAAATTATAATTTTTCACATTTTTCCGTGAAAAGTGCCAATACCCCCCCCTTTGGATTCTAGGTGAAATTCTCACTCGACACAAATCAAACAAAAATGTTTCCATGGTGTGTATTGTTGTTCATTTTCATCAAATAAACAAAATAAAACCCAGAATAAATCATTAAAGACAAGAAATGAGCATAAAAGATGCCTCAGCGCAAATGTTAATGTTAGTAAAAGAGCCCAAATTTCAAAAAATATTGCGAAAAAACAACAATCTTCCATTATAGAGTGAATGTTTGAGGTGTATAGAAGGCATTTATTTCATTTTTAGAAATTTTAATTTTTCACATTTTTCCACGAAAAGTGCCAATACCCCCCCCTTTGGGTTCTAGGTGAAATTCTCACTCGACACAAATAAAACAAAAATGTTTCCATGGTGTGTATTGTTGTTCATTTTCATCAAATAATCAAAATAAAACCCAGAATAAATCATTAAAGGCAAGAAATGAGCCTAAAAGATGCCTCAGCGCAAAAGTTAATGTTAGTAAAAGAGCCCAAATTTCAAAAAATATTGCGAAAAACAACAATCTTCCATCATAGAGTGAATGTTTGAGGTGTATAGAAGGCATTTATTTCATTTTTAGAAATTTTAATTTTTCACATTTTTCCATGAAAAGTGCCAATACCCCCCCCTTTGGGTTCTAGGTGAAATTCTCACTCGACACAAATCAAACAAAAATGTTTCCATGGTGTGTATTGTTGTTCATTTTCATCAAATAAACAAAATAAAACCGAGAATAAATCATTAAAGGCAAGAAATGAGCCTAAAACATGCCTCAGCGCAAAAGTTAATGTTAGTAAAAGAGCCCAAATTTCGAAAAATATTGCGAAAAAATAATATCTTCCATTATAGAGTGAATGTTCTGATGTGTATAGAAGGCATTTTTTTAATTTTTAGAAATTTTAATTTTTCACATTTTTCCTTGAAAGTGCCAATACCCCCCCCTTTGGGTTCTAGGTGAAATTCTCACTCGACACAAATCAAACAAAAATGTTTCCATGGTGTGTATTGTTGTTCATTTTCATCAAATAAACAAAATAAAACCCAGAATAAATCATTAAAGACAAGAAATGAGCATAAAAGATGCCTCAGCGCAAATGTTAATGTTAGTAAAAGAGCCCAAATTTCAAAAAAATATTGCGAAAAACCACAATCTTCCATTATAGAGTGAATGTTTTAGGTGTATAGAAGGCATTTTTTTAATTTTTAGAAATTTTAATTTTTCACATTTTTCCGTGAAAAGTGCCAATACCCCCCCCTTTGGGTTCTAGGTGAAATTCTCACTCGACACAAATCAAACAAAAATGTTTCCATGGTGTGTATTGTTGTTCATTTTCATCAAATAAACAAAATAAAACCCAGAATAAATCATTAAAGACAAGAAATGAGCATAAAAGATGCCTCAGCGCAAATGTTAATGTTAGTAAAAGAGCCCAAATTTCAAAAAATATTGCGAAAAACAACAATCTTCCATTATAGAGTGAATGTTTGAGGTGTATAGAAGGCATTTATTTCATTTTTAGAAATTTTAATTTTTCACATTTTTCCACGAAAAGTGCCAATACCATGTTTCCATGGTGTGTATTGTTGTTCATTTTCATCAAATAAACAAAATAAAACCAGAATAAATCATTAAAGGCAAGAAATGAGCCTAAAAGATGCCTCAGCGCAAAAGTTATTGTTAGTAAAAGAGCCCAAATTTCAAAAAATATTGCGAAAAAACAACAATCTACGATCATAGAGTGAATGTTTGAGGTGTGTAGAAGGCATTTATTTCATTTTTAGAAATTTTAATTTTTCACATTTTTCCACGAAAAAGGCCAATACCCCCCCCTTTGGGTTCTAGGTTAAATTCTCACTCGACACAAATCAAACAAAAATGTTTCCATGGTGTGTATTGTTGTTCATTTTCATCAAATAAACAAAATAAAACCGAGAATAAATCATTAAAGGCAAGAAATGAGCCTAAAACATGCCTCAGCGCAAAAGTTAATGTTAGTAAAAGAGCCCAAATTTCGAAAAATATTGCGAAAAAATAAAATCTTCCATTATAGAGTGAATGTTTGAGGTGTATAGAAGGCATTTTTTTAATTTTTAGAAATTTTAATTTTTCACATTTTTCCGTGAAAAGTGCCAATACCCCCCCCTTTGGGTTCTAGGTGAAATTCTCACTCGACACAAATCAAACAAAAATGTTTCCATGGTGTGTATTGTTGTTCATTTTCATCAAATAAACAAAATAAAACCCAGAATAAATCATTAAAGACAAGAAATGAGCATAAAAGATGCCTCAGCGCAAATGGTAATGTTAGTAAAAGAGCCCAAATTTCAAAAAATATTGCGAAAAACAACAATCTTCCATTATAGAGTGTATGTTTGAGGTGTATAGAAGGCATTTATTTCATTTTTAGAAATTTTAATTTTTCACATTTTCCACGAAAAGTGCCAATACCCCCCCCTTTGGGTTCTAGGTGAAATTCTCACTCGACACAAATAAAACAAAATGTTTCCATGGTGTGTATTGTTGTTCATTTCATCAAATAAACAAAATAAAACCCAGAATAAATCATTAAATGCAAGAAATGAGCCTAAAAGATGCCTCAGCGCAAAAGTTAATGTTAGTAAAAGAGCCCAAATTTCAAAAAATATTGCGAAAAACAACAATCTTCCATCATAGTGTGAATGTTTGAGGTATATAGAAGGCATTTATTTCATTTTTAGAAATTTTAATTTTTCACATTTTTCCATGAAAGTGCCAATACCCCCCCTTTGGGTTCTAGGTGAAATTCTCACTCAAAACAAATCAAACAAAAATGCTTCCATGGTGTGTATTGTTGTTCATTTTCATCAAATAAACAAAATAAAACCCAGAATAAATCATTAAAGACAAGAAATGAGCATAAAAGATGCCTCAGTGCAAATGTTAATGTTAGTAAAAGAGCCCAAATTTCAAAAAAATATTGCGAAAAACCACAATCTTCCATTATAGAGTGAATGTTTTAGGTGTATAGAAGGCATTTTTTTAATTTTTAGAAATTTTAATTTTTCACATTTTTCCGTGAAAAGTGCCAATACCCCCCCCCTTTGGGTTCTAGGTGAAATTCTCACTCGACACAAATCAAACAAAAATGTTTCCATGGTGTGTATTGTTGTTCATTTTCATCAAATAAACAAAATAAAACCCAGATAAATCATTAAAGACAAGAAATGAGCATAAAAGATGCCTCAGCGCAAATGTTAATGTTAGTAAAAGAGCCCAAATTTCAAAAAATATTGCGAAAAACAACAATCTTCCATTATTGAGTGAATGTTTGAGGTGTATAGAAGGCATTTATTTCATTTTTAGAAATTTTAATTTTTCACATTTTTCCACGAAAATGGCCAATACCCCCCCCTTTGGGTTCTAGGTGAAATTCTCACTCGACACAAATCAAACAAAAATGTTTGCATGGCGTGTATTGTTGTTCATTTTCATCAAATAAACAAAATAAAACCCAGAATAAATCATTAAAGGCAAGAAATGAGCCTAAAAGATGCCTCAGCGCAAAAGTTAATGTCAGTAAAAGAGCCCAAATTTCAAAAAATATTGCGAAAAACAACAATCTTCCATCATAGAGTGAATGTTTGAGGTGTATAGAAGGCATTTATTTCATTTTTTGAAATTTTAATTTTTCACATTTTTCCAAGAAAAAGGCCAATACCCCCCCCCTTTGGGTTCTAGGTGAAATTATCACTCGACACAAATCAAACAAAAATGTTTCCATGGTGTGTATTGTTGTTTATTTTCATCAAATAAACAAAATAAAACCCAGAATAAATCATTAAAGACAAGAAATGAGCATAAAAGATGCCTCAGCGCAAGTGTTAATGTTAGTAAAAGAGCCCAAATTTCAAAAAATATTGCGAAAAACAACAATCTTCCATTATAGAGTGAATGTTTGAGGTGTATAGAAGGCATTTATTTCATTTTTAGAAATTTTAATTTTTCACATTTTTCCATGAAAAGTGCCAATACCCCCCCCCTTTGGGTTCTAGGTGAAATTCTCACTCGACACAAATCAAACAAAAATGTTTCCATGGTGTGTATTGTTGTTCATTTTCATCAAATAAACAAAATAAAACCCAGAATAAATCATTAAAGGCAAGAAATGAGCCTAAAACATGCCTCAGCGCAAAAGTTAATGTTAGTAAAAGAGCCCAAATTTCGAAAAATATTGCGAAAAAATAAAATCTTCCATTATAGAGTGAATGTTTGAGGTGTATAGAAGGCATTTTTTTAATTTTTAGAAATTTTAATTTTTCACATTTTTCCGTGAAAAGTGCCAATACCCCCCCCTTTGGGTTCTAGGTGAAATTCTCACTCGACACAAATCAAACAAAAATGTTTCCATGGTGTGTATTGTTGTTCATTTTCATCAAATAAACAAAATAAAACCCAGAATAAATCATTAAAGACAAGAAATGAGCATAAAAGATGCCTCAGCGCAAATGTTAATGTTAGTAAAAGAGCCCAAATTTCAAAAAAATATTGCGAAAAACCACAATCTTCCATTATAGAGTGAATGTTTGAGGTGTATAAAAGGCATTTATTTCATTTTTAGAAATTTTAATTTTTCACATTTTTCCACGAAAAAGGCCAATACCCCCCCCTTTGGGTTCTAGGTGAAATTCTCACTCAACACAAATCAAACAAAAATGTTTCCATGGTGTGTATTGTTGTTCATTTTCATCAAATAAACAAAATAAAACCCAGAATAAATCATTAAAGACAAGAAATGAGCATAAAAGATGCCTCAGCGCAAGTGTTAATGTTAGTAAAAGAGCCCAAATTTCAAAAAATATTGCGAAAAACAACAATCTTCCATTATAGAGTGAATGTTTGAGGTGTATAGAAGGCATTTATTTCATTTTTAGAAATTTTAATTTTTCACATTTTTCCACGAAAAAGGCCAATACCCCCCACTTTGGGTTCTAGGTGAAATTCTCACTCAACACAAATCAAACAAAAATGTTTCCATGGTGTGTATTGTTGTTCATTTTCATCAAATAAACAAAATAAAACCCAGAATAAATCATTGAAGACAAGAAATGAGCATAAAAGATGCCTCAGCGCAAATGTTAATGTTAGTAAAAGAGCCCAAATTTCAAAAAATATTGCGAAAAACCACAATCTTCCATTATAGAGTGAATGTTTTAGGTGTATAGAAGGCATTTTTTTAATTTTTAGAAATTTTGATTTTTCACATTTTTCCGTGAAAAGTGCCAATACCCCCCCCTTTGGATTCTAGGTGAAATTCTCACTCGACACAAATCAAACAAAAATGTTTCCATGGTGTGTATTGTTGTTCATTTTCATCAAATAAACAAAATAAAACCCAGAATAAATCATTAAAGACAAGAAATGAGCATAAAAGATGCCTCAGCGCAAATGTTAATGTTAGTAAAAGAGGCCAAATTTCAAAAAATATTGCGAAAAACCACAATCTTCCATTATAGAGTGAATGTTTGAGGTGTATAGAAGGCATTTTTTTAATTTTTAGAAATTTTAATTTTTCACATTTTTCCGTGAAAAGTGCCAATACCCCCCCCTTTGGGTTCTAGGTGAAATTCTCACTCAACACAAATCAAACAAAAATGTTTCCATGGTGTGTATTGTTGTTCATTTTCATCAAATAAACAAAATAAAACCCAGAATAAATCATTAAAGACAAGAAATGAGCATAAAAGATGCCTCAGCGAATTTGTTAATGTTAGTAAAAGAGCCGAAATTTCAAAAAAATATTGCGAAAAACCACAATCTTCCATTATATAGTGAATGTTTGAGGTGTATAGTAGGCATTTTTTTAATTTTTAGAAATTATAATTTTTCACATTTTTCCGTGAAAAGTGCCAATACCCCCCCCTTTGGATTCTAGGTGAAATTCTCACTCGACACAAATCAAACAAAAATGTTTCCATGGTGTGTATTGTTGTTCATTTTCATCAAATAAACAAAATAAAACCCAGAATAAATCATTAAAGACAAGAAATGAGCATAAAAGATGCCTCAGCGCAAATGTTAATGTTAGTAAAAGAGCCCAAATTTCAAAAAATATTGCGAAAAACAACAATCTTCCATTATAGAGTGAATGTTTGAGGTGTATAGAAGGCATTTATTTCATTTTTAGAAATTTTAATTTTTCACATTTTTCCACGAAAAGTGCCAATACCCCCCCCTTTGGGTTCTAGGTGAAATTCTCACTCGACACAAATAAAACAAAAATGTTTCCATGGTGTGTATTGTTGTTCATTTTCATCAAATAAACAAAATAAAACCCAGAATAAATCATTAAAGGCAAGAAATGAGCCTAAAAGATGCCTCAGCGCAAAAGTTAATGTTAGTAAAAGAGCCCAAATTTCAAAAAATATTGCGAAAAACAACAATCTTCCATCATAGAGTGAATGTTTGAGGTGTATAGAAGGCATTTATTTCATTTTTAGAAATTTTAATTTTTCACATTTTTCCATGAAAAGTGCCAATACCCCCCCCTTTGGGTTCTAGGTGAAATTTTCACTCGACACAAATCAAACAAAAATGTTTCCATGGTGTGTATTGTTGTTCATTTTCATCAAATAAACAAAATAAAACCGAGAATAAATCATTAAAGGCAAGAAATGAGCCTAAAACATGCCTCAGCGCAAAAGTTAATGTTAGTAAAAGAGCCCAAATTTCGAAAAATATTGCGAAAAAATAATATCTTCCATTATAGAGTGAATGTTTGATGTGTATAGAAGGCATTTTTTTAATTTTTAGAAATTTTAATTTTTCACATTTTTCCGTGAAAAGTGCCAACCCCTTTGGGTTCTAGGTGAAATTCTCACTCGACACAAATCAAACAAAAATGTTTCCATGGTGTGTATTGTTGTTCATTTTCATCAAATAAACAAAATAAAACCCAGAATAAATCATTAAAGACAAGAAATGAGCATAAAAGATGCCTCAGCGCAAATGTTAATGTTAGTAAAAGAGCCCAAATTTCAAAAAAATATTGCGAAAAACCACAATCTTCCATTATAGAGTGAATGTTTTAGGTGTATAGAAGGCATTTTTTTAATTTTTAGAAATTTTAATTTTTCACATTTTTCCGTGAAAAGTGCCAATACCCCCCCCTTTGGGTTCTAGGTGAAATTCTCACTCGACACAAATCAAACAAAAATGTTTCCATGGTGTGTATTGTTGTTCATTTTCATCAAATAAACAAAATAAAACCCAGAATAAATCATTAAAGACAAGAAATGAGCATAAAAGATGCCTCAGCGCAAATGTTAATGTTAGTAAAAGAGCCCAAATTTCAAAAAATATTGCGAAAAACAACAATCTTCCATTATAGAGTGAATGTTTGAGGTGTATAGAAGGCATTTATTTCATTTTTAGAAATTTTAATTTTTCACATTTTTCCATGTAAGTGCCAATACCCCCCCTTTGGGTTTTAGGTGAAATTTTCACTCAAAACAAATCAAACAAAAATGCTTCCATGGTGTGTATTGTTGTTCATTTTCATCAAATAAACAAAATAAAACCCAGAATAAATCATTAAAGACAAGAAATGATCATAAAAGATGCCTCAGCGCAAATGTTAATGTTAGTAAAAGAGCCCAAATTTCAAAAAATATTGCGAAAAACAACAATCTTCCATAATTGAGTGAATGTTTGAGGTGTATAGAAGGCATTTATTTCATTTTTAGAAATTTTAATTTTTCACATTTTTCCACGAAAAGGCCAATACCCCCCCTTTGGGTTCTAGGGGAAATTCTCACTCAACACAAATCAAACAAAAATGTTTCCATGGTGTGTATTGTTGTTCATTTTCATCAAATAAACAAAATAAAACCCAGAATAAATCATTAAAGACAAGAAATGAGCATAAAAGATGCCTCTGCGCAAATGTTAATGTTAGTAAAAGAGCCCAAATTTCAAAAAATATTGCGAAAAACCACAATCTTCCATTATAGAGTGAATGTTTGAGGTGTATAGAAGGCATTTATTTCATTTTTAGAAAAAAATTAATTTTTCACATTTTTCCACGAAAAAGGCCAATACCCCCCCCTTTGGGTTCTAGGTGAAATTCTCACTCGACACAAATCAAACAAAAATGTTTGCATGGCGTGTATTGTTGTTCATTTTCATCAAATAAACAAAATAAAACCCAGAATAAATCATTAAAGACAAGAAATGAGCATAAAAGATGCCTCAGCGCAAGTGTTAATGTTAGTAAAAGATCCCAAATTTCAAAAAATATTGCGAAAAACAAAAATCTTCCGTTATAGAGTGAATGTTTGAGGTGTATAGAAGGCATTTATTTCATTTTTAGAAATTTTAATATTTCACATTATTCCATAAAAGTGCCAATACCCCCCCCTTTGGGTTCTAGGTGAAATTCTCACTTGACACAAATCAAACAAAAATGTTTCCATGGTGTGTATTGTTGTTCATTTTCATCAAATAAACAAAATAAAACCCAGAATAAATCATTAAAGGCAAGAAATGAGCCTAAAAGATGCCTCAGCGCAAAAGTTAATGTCAGTAAAAGAGCCCAAATTTCAAAAAATATTGCGAAAAACAACAATCTTCCATCATAGAGTGAATGTTTGAGGTGTATAGAAGGCATTTATTTCATTTTTAGAAATTTTAATTTTTCACATTTTTCCACGAAAAAGGCCAATACCCCCCCCTTTGGGTTCTAGGTGAAATTCTCACTCGACACAAATCAAACAAAAATGTTTCCATGGTGTGTATTGTTGTTTATTTTCATCAAATAAACAAAATAAAACCCAGAATAAATCATTAAAGACAAGAAATGAGCATAAAAGATGCCTCAGCGCAAGTGTTAATGTTAGTAAAAGAGCCCAAATTTCAAAAAATATTGCGAAAAACAACAATCTTCCATTATAGAGTGAATGTTTGAGGTGTATAGAAGGCATTTATTTCATTTTTAGAAATTTTAATTTTTCACATTTTTCCATGAAAAGTGCCAATACCCCCCCCCTTTGGGTTCTAGGTGAAATTCTCACTCGACACAAATCAAACAAAAATGTTTCCATGGTGTGTATTGTTGTTCATTTTCATCAAATAAACAAAATAAAACCCAGAATAAATCATTAAAGGCAAGAAATGAGCCTAAAACATGCCTCAGCGCAAATGTTAATGTTAGTAAAAGAGCCCAAATTTCGAAAAATATTGCGAAAAAATAAAATCTTCCATTATAGAGTGAATGTTTGAGGTGTATAGAAGGCATTTATTTCATTTTTAGAAAAAAATTAATTTTTCACATTTTTCCGTGAAAAGTGCCAATACCCCCCCGCTTTGGGTTCTAGGTGAAATTCTCACTCGACACAAATCAAACAAAAATGTTTCCATGGTGTGTATTGTTGTTCATTTTCATCAAATAAACAAAATAAAACCCAGAATAAATCATTAAAGACAAGAAATGAGCATAAAAGATGCCTCAGCGCAAATGTTAATGTTAGGAAAAGAGCCCAAATTTCAAAAATATTGCGAAAAACAACAATCTTCCATTATAGAGTGAATGTTTTAGGTGTATAGAAGGCATTTATTTCATTTTTAGAAATTTTAATTTTTCACATTTTTCCACGAAAAAGGCCAATACCCCCTCCGTTGGGTTCTAGGTGAAATTCTCACTCAACACAAATCAAACAAAAATGTTTCCATGGTGTGTATTGTTGCTCATTTTCATCAAATAAACAAAATAAAACCTGAATAAATCATTAAAGACAAGAAATGAGCATAAAAGATGCCTCAGCGCAAATGTTAATGTTAGTAAAAGAGCCCAAATTTCAAAAAATATTGCGAAAAACAACAATCTTCCATCATAGAGTGAATGTTTGAGGTGTATAGAAGGCATTTATTTCATTTTAGAAATTTTAATTTTCACATTTTTCCACGAAAAAGGCCAATACCCCCCCCCTTTGGGTTCTAGGTAAAATTCTCACTCAACACAAATCAAACAAAAATGTTTCCATGGTGTGTATTGTTGTTCATTTTCATCAAATAAACAAAATAAAACCCAGAATAAATCATTAAAGACAAGAAATGAGCCTAAAAGATGCCCCAGCGCAAATGTTAATGTTAGTAAAAGAGCCCTAATTTCAAAAAATATTGCGAAAAACAACAATCTTCCATTATAGAGTGAATGTTTGAGGTGTATAGAAGGCATTTATTTCATTTTTAGAAATTTTAATTTTTCACATTTTTCCGTGAAAAGTGCCGATACCCCCCCCCCTTTGGGTTCTAGGTGAAATTCTCACTCGACACAAATCAAACAAAAATGTTTCCATGGTGTGTATTGTTGTTCATTTTCATCAAATAAACAAAATAAAACCAGAATAAATCATTAAAGACAAGAAATGAGCATAAAAGATGCCTCAGCGCAAATGTTAATGTTAGTAAAAGAACCCAAATTTCAAAAAATATTGCGAAAAACAACAATCTTCCATTATAGAGTGAATGTTTGAGGTGTATAGAAGGCATTTATTTCATTTTTAGAAATTTTAATTTTTCACATTTTTCCACGAAAAAGGCCAATACCCCCCCCCTTTGGGTTCTAGGTGAAATTCTCACTCAACACAAATCAAACAAAAATGTTTCCATGGTGTGTATTGTTGTTTATTTTCATCAAATAAACAAAATAAAACCCAGAATAAATCATTTAAGACAAGAAATGAGCATAAAAGATGCCTCAGCGCAAATGTTAATGTTAGTAAAAGAGCCCAAATTTCAAAAAATATTGCGAAAAACAACAATCTTCCATTATAGAGTGAATGTTTGAGGTGTATAGAAGGCATTTATTTCATTTTTAGAAAAAAATTAATTTTTCACATTTTTCCACGAAAAAGGCCAATACCCCCCCCTTTGGGTTCTAGGTAAAATTCTCACTCGACACAAATCAAACAAAAATGTTTCCATGGCGTGTATTGTTGTTCATTTTCATCAAATAAACAAAATAAAACCCAGAATAAATCATTAAAGACAAGAAATGAGCATAAAAGATGCCTCAGCGCAAGTGTTAATGTTAGTAAAAGAGCCCAAATTTCAAAAAATATTGCGAAAAACAAAAATCTTCCGTTATAGAGTAAATGTTTGAGGTGTATAGAAGGCATTTATTTCATTTTTAGAAATTTTAATATTTCACATTATTCCATAAAAGTGCCAATACCCCCCCCTTTGGGTTCTAGGTGAAATTCTCACTTGACACAAATCAAACAAAAATGTTTCCATGGTGTGTATTGTTGTTCATTTTCATCAAATAAACAAAATAAAACCCAGAATAAATCATTAAAGGCAAGAAATGAGCCTAAAAGATGCCTCAGCGCAAAAGTTAATGTTAGTAAAAAAGCCCAAATTTCAAAAAATATTGCGAAAAACAACAATCTTCCATCATAGAGTGAATGTTTGAGGTGTATAGAAGGCATTTATTTCATTTTTAGAAATTTTAATTTTTCACATTTTTCCACGAAAAAGGCCAATACCCCCCCCTTTGGGTTCTAGGTGAAATTCTCACTCGACACAAATCAAACAAAAATGATTCCATGGTGTGTATTGTTGTTTATTTTCATCAAATAAACAAAATAAAACCCAGAATAAATCATTAAAGACAAGAAATGAGCATAAAAGATGCCTCAGCGCAAAAGTTAACGTTAGTAAAAGAGCCCAAATTTCAAAAAATATTGCGAAAAACAACAATCTTCCATTATAGAGTGAATGTTTGAGGTGTATAGAAGGCATTTATTTCATTTTTAGAAATTTTAATTTTTCACATTTATCCAAGAAAAAGGCCAATACCCCCCCCTTTGGGTTCTAGGTGAAATTCTCACTCATCACAAATCAAACAAAAATGTTTGCATGGTGTGTATTGTTGTTCATTTTCATCAAATAAACAAAATAAAACCCAGAATAAATCATTAAAGACAAGAAATGAGCATAAAAGATGCCTCAGCGCAAATGTTAATGTTAGTAAAGAGCCCAAATTTCAAAAATATATTGCGAAAAACCACAATCTTCCATTATAGAGTGAATGTTTTAGGTGTATAAAAGGCATTTTTTTAATTTTTAGAAATTTTAATTTTTCACATTTTTCCGTGAAAAGTGCCAATACCCCCCCCTTTGGGTTCTAGGTGAAATTCTCTCTCGACACAAATCAAACAAAAATGTTTCCATGGTGTGTATTGTTGTTCATTTTCATCAAATAAACAAAATAAAACCCAGAATAAATCATTAAAGACAAGAAATGAGCATAAAAGATGCCTCAGCGCAAATGTTAATGTTAGTAAAAGAGCCCAAATTTCAAAAAAATATTGCGAAAAACCACAATCTTCCATTATAGAGTGAATGTTTTAGGTGTATAGAAGGCATTTTTTAATTTTTAGAAATTTTAATTTTTCACATTTTTCCGTGAAAAGTGCCAATACCCCCCCATTTGGGTTCTAGGTGAAATTCTCACTCGACACAAATCAAACAAAAATGTTTCCATGGTGTGTATTGTTGTTCATTTTCATCAAATAAACAAAATAAAACCCAGAATAAATCATTAAAGACAAGAAATGAGCATAAAAGATGCCTCAGCGCAAATGGTAATGTTAGTAAAAGAGCCCAAATTTCAAAAAATTGCGAAAAACCACAATCTTCCATTATAGAGTGAATGTTTGAGGTGTATAGAAGGCATTTATTTCATTTTTAGAAATTTTAATTTTTCACATTTTTCCACGAAAAAGGCCAATACCCCCCCCTTTGGGTTCTAGGTGAAATTCTCACTCAACACAAATCAAACAAAAATGTTTCCATGGTGTGTATTGTTGTTCATTTTCATCAAATAAACAAAATAAAACCCAGAATAAATCATTAAAGACAAGAAATGAGCATAAAAGATGCCTCAGCGCAAGTGTTAATGTTAGTAAAAGAGCCCAAATTTCAAAAAATATTGCGAAAAACAAAATCTTCCGTTATAGAGTGAATGTTTGAGGTGTATAGAAGGCATTTATTTCATTTTTAGAAATTTTAATATTTCACATTTTTCCATAAAAGTGCCAATACCCCCCCTTTGGGTTCTAGGTGAAATTCTCACTCGACACAAATCAAACAAAAATGTTTCCATGGCGTGTATTGTTGTTCATTTTCATCAAATAAACAAAATAAAACCCAGAATAAATCATTAAAGACAAGAAATGAGCATAAAAGATGCCTCAGCGATGCCTCAGCGCAAATGTTAATGTTAGTAAAAGAGCCCAAATTTCAAAAAAATATTGCGAAAAACCACAATCTTCCATTATAGAGTGAATGTTTTAGGTGTATAGAAGGCATTTTTTTAATTTTTAGAAATTTTAATTTTTCACATTTTTCCGTGAAAAGTGCCAATACCCCCCCCTTTGGGTTCTAGGTGAAATTCTCACTCGACACAAATCAAACAAAAATGTTTCCATGCTGTGTATTGTTGTTCATTTTCATCAAATAAACAAAATAAAACCCAGAATAAATCATTAAAGACAAGAAATGAGCATAAAAGATGCCTCAGCGCAAGTGTTAATGTTAGTAAAAGAGCCGAAATTTCAAAAAATATTGCGAAAAACCACAATCTTCCATTATAGAGTGAATGTTTGAGGTGTATAAAAGGCATTTTTTTAATTTTTAGAAATTTTAATTTTTCACATTTTTCCGTGAAAAGTGCCAATACCCCCCCCTTTGGGTTCTAGGTGAAATTCTCACTCGACACAAATCAAACAAAAATGTTTCAATGGTGTGTATTGTTGTTCATTTTCATCAAATAAACGAAATAAAACCCAGAATAAATCATTAAAGACAAGAAATGAGCATAAAGGTTGCCTCAGCGCAAATGTTAATGTTAGTAAAAGAGCCCAAATTTCAAAAAAATATTGCGAAAAACCACAATCTTCCATTATAGAGTGAATGTTTGAGGTGTATAGAAGGCATTTATTTCATTTTTAGAAATTTTAATTTTTCACATTTTTCCACGAAAAAGGCCAATACCCCCCCCTTTGGGTTCTAGGTGAAATTCTCACTCGACACAAATCAAACAAAAATGTTTCCATGGTGTGTATTGTTGTTCATTTTCATCAAATAAACAAAATAAAACCCAGAATAAATCATTAAAGACAAGAAATGAGCATAAAAGATGCCTCAGCGCAAATGTTAATGTTAGTAAAAGAGCCCAAATTTCAAAAAAATATTGCGAAAAACCACAATCTTCCATTATAGAGTGAATGTTTTAGGTGTATAGAAGGCATTTATTTCATTTTTAGAAATTTTAATTTTTCACATTTTTCCACGAAAAAAACCCCCCCCTTTGGGTTCTAGGTGAAATTCTCACTCGACACAAATCAAACAAAAATGTTTCCATGGTGTGTATTGTTGTTCATTTTCATCAAATAAACAAAATAAAACCCAGAATAAATCATTAAAGACAAGAAATGAGCATAAAGGTTGCCTCAGCGCAATTGTTAATGTTAGTAAAAGAGCCCAAATTTCAAAAAATATTGCGAAAAACAACAATCTTCCATTATAGAGTGAATGTTTGAGGTGTATAGAAGGCATTTTTTTAATTTTTAGAAATTTTAATTTTTCACATTTTTCCGTGAAAAGTGCCAATACCCCCCCCTTTGGGTTCTAGGTGAAATTCTCACTCAACACAAATCAAACAAAAATGTTTCCATGGTGTGTATTGTTGTTCATTTTCATCAAATAAACAAAATAAAACCCAGAATAAATCATTAAAGACAAGAAATGAGCATAAAAGATGCCTCAGCGAATTTGTTAATGTTAGTAAAAGAGCCGAAATTTCAAAAAAATATTGCGAAAAACCACAATCTTCCATTATATAGTGAATGTTTGAGGTGTATAGAAGGCATTTTTTTAATTTTTAGAAATTATAATTTTTCACATTTTTCCGTGAAAAGTGCCAATACCCCCCCTTTGGATTCTAGGTGAAATTCTCACTCGACACAAATCAAACAAAAATGTTTCCATGGTGTGTATTGTTGTTCATTTTCATCAAATAAACAAAATAAAACCCAGAATAAATCATTAAAGACAAGAAATGAGCATAAAAGATGCCTCAGCGCAAATGTTAATGTTAGTAAAAAGAGCCCAAATTTCAAAAAATATTGCGAAAAACAACAATCTTCCATTATAGAGTGAATGTTTGAGGTGTATAGAAGGCATTTATTTCATTTTTAGAAATTTTAATTTTTCACATTTTTCCACGAAAAGTGCCAATACCCCCCCCTTTGGGTTCTAGGTGAAATTCTCACTCGACACAAATAAAACAAAAATGTTTCCATGGTGTGTATTGTTGTTCATTTTCATCAAATAAACAAAATAAAACCGAGAATAAATCATTAAAGGCAAGAAATGAGCCTAAAACATGCCTCAGCGCAAAAGTTAATGTTAGTAAAAGAGCCCAAATTTCGAAAAATATTGCGAAAAAATAATATCTTCCATTATAGAGTGAATGTTTGATGTGTATAAAAGGCATTTTTTTAATTTTTAGAAATTTTAATTTTTCACATTTTTCCGTGAAAAGTGCCAATACCCCCCCCTTTGGGTTCTAGGTGAAATTCTCACTCGACACAAATCAAACAAAAATGTTTCAATGGTGTGTATTGTTGTTCATTTTCATCAAATAAACGAAATAAAACCCAGAATAAATCATTAAAGACAAGAAATGAGCATAAAGGTTGCCTCAGCGCAAATGTTAATGTTAGTAAAAGAGCCCAAATTTCAAAAAATTATTGCGAAAAACCACAATCTTCCATTATAGAGTGAATGTTTGAGGTGTATAGAAGGCATTTATTTCATTTTTAGAAATTTTAATTTTTCACATTTTTCCACGAAAAAGGCCAATACCCCCCCCTTTGGGTTCTAGGTGAAATTCTCACTCGACACAAATCAAACAAAAATGTTTCCATGGTGTGTATTGTTGTTCATTTTCATCAAATAAACAAAATAAAACCCAGAATAAATCATTAAAGACAAGAAATGAGCATAAAAGATGCCTCAGCGCAAATGTTAATGTTAGTAAAAGAGCCCAAATTTCAAAAAATATTGCGAAAAACCACAATCTTCCATTATAGAGTGAATGTTTTAGGTGTATAGAAGGCATTTATTTCATTTTTAGAAATTTTAATTTTTCACATTTTTCCACGAAAAAGGCCAAAACCCCCCCCTTTGGGTTCTAGGTGAAATTCTCACTCGACACAAATCAAACAAAAATGTTTCCATGGTGTGTATTGTTGTTCATTTTCATCAAATAAACAAAATAAAACCCAGAATAAATCATTAAAGACAAGAAATGAGCATAAAGGTTGCCTCAGCGCAATTGTTAATGTTAGTAAAAGAGCCCAAATTTCAAAAAATATTGCGAAAAACAACAATCTTCCATTATAGAGTGAATGTTTGAGGTGTATAGAAGGCATTTTTTTAATTTTTAGAAATTTTAATTTTTCACATTTTTCCGTGAAAAGTGCCAATACCCCCCCCTTTGGGTTCTAGGTGAAATTCTCACTCAACACAAATCAAACAAAAATGTTTCCATGGTGTGTATTGTTGTTCATTTTCATCAAATAAACAAAATAAAACCCAGAATAAATCATTAAAGACAAGAAATGAGCATAAAAGATGCCTCAGCGAATTTGTTAATGTTAGTAAAAGAGCCGAAATTTCAAAAAAATATTGCGAAAAACCACAATCTTCCATTATATAGTGAATGTTTGAGGTGTATAGAAGGCATTTTTTAATTTTTAGAAATTATAATTTTTCACATTTTTCCGTGAAAAGTGCCAATACCCCCCCCTTTGGATTCTAGGTGAAATTCTCACTCGACACAAATCAAACAAAAATGTTTCCATGGTGTGTATTGTTGTTCATTTTCATCAAATAAACAAAATAAAACCCAGAATAAATCATTAAAGACAAGAAATGAGCATAAAAGATGCCTCAGCGCAAATGTTAATGTTAGTAAAAGAGCCCAAATTTCAAAAAATATTGCGAAAAACAACAATCTTCCATTATAGAGTGAATGTTTGAGGTGTATAGAAGGCATTTATTTCATTTTTAGAAATTTTAATTTTTCACATTTTTCCACGAAAAGTGCCAATACCCCCCCCTTTGGGTTCTAGGTGAAATTCTCACTCGACACAAATAAAACAAAAATGTTTCCATGGTGTGTATTGTTGTTCATTTTCATCAAATAAACAAAATAAAACCCAGAATAAATCATTAAAGGCAAGAAATGAGCCTAAAAGATGCCTCAGCGCAAAAGTTAATGTTAGTAAAAGAGCCCAAATTTCAAAAAATATTGCGAAAAACAACAATCTTCCATCATAGAGTGAATGTTTGAGGTGTATAGAAGGCATTTATTTCATTTTTAGAAATTTTAATTTTTCACATTTTTCCATGAAAAGTGCCAATACCCCCCCCTTTGGGTTCTAGGTGAAATTTTCACTCGACACAAATCAAACAAAAATGTTTCCATGGTGTGTATTGTTGTTCATTTTCATCAAATAAACAAAATAAAACCGAGAATAAATCATTAAAGGCAAGAAATGAGCCTAAAACATGCCTCAGCGCAAAAGTTAATGTTAGTAAAAGAGCCCAAATTTCGAAAAATATTGCGAAAAAATAATATCTTCCATTATAGAGTGAATGTTTGATGTGTATAGAAGGCATTTTTTTAATTTTTAGAAATTTTAATTTTTCACATTTTTCCGTGAAAAGTGCCAACCCCTTTGGGTTCTAGGTGAAATTCTCACTCGACACAAATCAAACAAAAATGTTTCCATGGTGTGTATTGTTGTTCATTTTCATCAAATAAACAAAATAAAACCCAGAATAAATCATTAAAGACAAGAAATGAGCATAAAAGATGCCTCAGCGCAAATGTTAATGTTAGTAAAAGAGCCCAAATTTCAAAAAAATATTGCGAAAAACCACAATCTTCCATTATAGAGTGAATGTTTTAGGTGTATAGAAGGCATTTTTTTAATTTTTAGAAATTTTAATTTTTCACATTTTTCCGTGAAAAGTGCCAATACCCCCCCCTTTGGGTTCTAGGTGAAATTCTCACTCGACACAAATCAAACAAAAATGTTTCCATGGTGTGTATTGTTGTTCATTTTCATCAAATAAACAAAATAAAACCCAGAATAAATCATTAAAGACAAGAAATGAGCATAAAAGATGCCTCAGCGCAAATGTTAATGTTAGTAAAAGAGCCCAAATTTCAAAAAATATTGCGAAAAACAACAATCTTCCATTATAGAGTGAATGTTTGAGGTGTATAGAAGGCATTTATTTCATTTTTAGAAATTTTAATTTTTCACATTTTTCCATGTAAGTGCCAATACCCCCCCTTTGGGTTTTAGGTGAAATTTTCACTCAAAACAAATCAAACAAAAATGCTTCCATGGTGTGTATTGTTGTTCATTTTCATCAAATAAACAAAATAAAACCCAGAATAAATCATTAAAGACAAGAAATGATCATAAAAGATGCCTCAGCGCAAATGTTAATGTTAGTAAAAGAGCCCAAATTTCAAAAAATATTGCGAAAAACAACAATCTTCCATAATTGAGTGAATGTTTGAGGTGTATAGAAGGCATTTATTTCATTTTTAGAAATTTTAATTTTTCACATTTTTCCACGAAAAAGGCCAATACCCCCCCTTTGGGTTCTAGGGGAAATTCTCACTCAACACAAATCAAACAAAAATGTTTCCATGGTGTGTATTGTTGTTCATTTTCATCAAATAAACAAAATAAAACCCAGAATAAATCATTAAAGACAAGAAATGAGCATAAAAGATGCCTCTGCGCAAATGTTAATGTTAGTAAAAGAGCCCAAATTTCAAAAAATATTGCGAAAAACCACAATCTTCCATTATAGAGTGAATGTTTGAGGTGTATAGAAGGCATTTATTTCATTTTTAGAAAAAAATTAATTTTTCACATTTTTCCACGAAAAAGGCCAATACCCCCCCCTTTGGGTTCTAGGTGAAATTCTCACTCGACACAAATCAAACAAAAATGTTTGCATGGCGTGTATTGTTGTTCATTTTCATCAAATAAACAAAATAAAACCCAGAATAAATCATTAAAGACAAGAAATGAGCATAAAAGATGCCTCAGCGCAAGTGTTAATGTTAGTAAAAGATCCCAAATTTCAAAAAATATTGCGAAAAACAAAAATCTTCCGTTATAGAGTGAATGTTTGAGGTGTATAGAAGGCATTTATTTCATTTTTAGAAATTTTAATATTTCACATTATTCCATAAAAGTGCCAATACCCCCCCCTTTGGGTTCTAGGTGAAATTCTCACTTGACACAAATCAAACAAAAATGTTTCCATGGTGTGTATTGTTGTTCATTTTCATCAAATAAACAAAATAAAACCCAGAATAAATCATTAAAGGCAAGAAATGAGCCTAAAAGATGCCTCAGCGCAAAAGTTAATGTCAGTAAAAGAGCCCAAATTTCAAAAAATATTGCGAAAAACAACAATCTTCCATCATAGAGTGAATGTTTGAGGTGTATAGAAGGCATTTATTTCATTTTTAGAAATTTTAATTTTTCACATTTTTCCACGAAAAAGGCCAATACCCCCCCCTTTGGGTTCTAGGTGAAATTCTCACTCGACACAAATCAAACAAAAATGTTTCCATGGTGTGTATTGTTGTTTATTTTCATCAAATAAACAAAATAAAACCCAGAATAAATCATTAAAGACAAGAAATGAGCATAAAAGATGCCTCAGCGCAAGTGTTAATGTTAGTAAAAGAGCCCAAATTTCAAAAAATATTGCGAAAAACAACAATCTTCCATTATAGAGTGAATGTTTGAGGTGTATAGAAGGCATTTATTTCATTTTTAGAAATTTTAATTTTTCACATTTTTCCATGAAAAGTGCCAATACCCCCCCCCTTTGGGTTCTAGGTGAAATTCTCACTCGACACAAATCAAACAAAAATGTTTCCATGGTGTGTATTGTTGTTCATTTTCATCAAATAAACAAAATAAAACCCAGAATAAATCATTAAAGGCAAGAAATGAGCCTAAAACATGCCTCAGCGCAAATGTTAATGTTAGTAAAAGAGCCCAAATTTCGAAAAATATTGCGAAAAAATAAAATCTTCCATTATAGAGTGAATGTTTGAGGTGTATAGAAGGCATTTATTTCATTTTTAGAAAAAAATTAATTTTTCACATTTTTCCGTGAAAAGTGCCAATACCCCCCCGCTTTGGGTTCTAGGTGAAATTCTCACTCGACACAAATCAAACAAAAATGTTTCCATGGTGTGTATTGTTGTTCATTTTCATCAAATAAACAAAATAAAACCCAGAATAAATCATTAAAGACAAGAAATGAGCATAAAAGATGCCTCAGCGCAAATGTTAATGTTAGGAAAAGAGCCCAAATTTCAAAAAATATTGCGAAAAACAACAATCTTCCATTATAGAGTGAATGTTTTAGGTGTATAGAAGGCATTTATTTCATTTTTAGAAATTTTAATTTTTCACATTTTTCCACGAAAAAGGCCAATACCCCCTCCGTTGGGTTCTAGGTGAAATTCTCACTCAACACAAATCAAACAAAAATGTTTCCATGGTGTGTATTGTTGCTCATTTTCATCAAATAAACAAAATAAAACCTGAATAAATCATTAAAGACAAGAAATGAGCATAAAAGATGCCTCAGCGCAAATGTTAATGTTAGTAAAAGAGCCCAAATTTCAAAAAATATTGCGAAAAACAACAATCTTCCATCATAGAGTGAATGTTTGAGGTGTATAGAAGGCATTTATTTCATTTTTAGAAATTTTAATTTTTCACATTTTTCCACGAAAAAGGCCAATACCCCCCCCTTTGGGTTCTAGGTAAAATTCTCACTCAACACAAATCAAACAAAAATGTTTCCATGGTGTGTATTGTTGTTCATTTTCATCAAATAAACAAAATAAAACCCAGAATAAATCATTAAAGACAAGAAATGAGCCTAAAAGATGCCCCAGCGCAAATGTTAATGTTAGTAAAAGAGCCCTAATTTCAAAAAATATTGCGAAAAACAACAATCTTCCATTATAGAGTGAATGTTTGAGGTGTATAGAAGGCATTTATTTCATTTTTAGAAATTTTAATTTTTCACATTTTTCCACGAAAAAGGCCAATACCCCCCCCTTTGGGTTCTAGGTGAAATTCTCACTCGACACAAATCAAACAAAAATGTTTCCATGGTGTGTATTGTTGTTCATTTTCATCAAATAAACAAAATAAAACCCAGAATAAATCATTAAAGACAAGGAATGAGCATAAAAGATGCCTCAGCGCAAATGTTAATGTTAGTAAAAGAGCCCAAATTTCAAAAAAATATTGCGAAAAACCACAATCTTCCATTATAGAGTGAATGTTTTAGGTGTATAGAAAGCATTTTTTTAATTTTTAGAAATTTTAATTTTTCACATTTTTCCGTGAAAAGTGCCGATACCCCCCCCCCTTTGGGTTCTAGGTGAAATTCTCACTCGACACAAATCAAACAAAAATGTTTCCATGGTGTGTATTGTTGTTCATTTTCATCAAATAAACAAAATAAAACCCAGAATAAATCATTAAAGACAAGAAATGAGCATAAAAGATGCCTCAGCGCAAATGTTAATGTTAGTAAAAGAACCCAAATTTCAAAAAATATTGCGAAAAACAACAATCTTCCATTATAGAGTGAATGTTTGAGGTGTATAGAAGGCATTTATTTCATTTTTAGAAATTTTAATTTTTCACATTTTTCCACGAAAAAGGCCAATACCCCCCCCCTTTGGGTTCTAGGTGAAATTCTCACTCAACACAAATCAAACAAAAATGTTTCCATGGTGTGTATTGTTGTTTATTTTCATCAAATAAACAAAATAAAACCCAGAATAAATCATTTAAGACAAGAAATGAGCATAAAAGATGCCTCAGCGCAAATGTTAATGTTAGTAAAAGAGCCCAAATTTCAAAAAATATTGCGAAAAACAACAATCTTCCATTATAGAGTGAATGTTTGAGGTGTATAGAAGGCATTTATTTCATTTTTAGAAAAAAATTAATTTTTCACATTTTTCCACGAAAAAGGCCAATACCCCCCCCTTTGGGTTCTAGGTGAAATTCTCACTCGACACAAATCAAACAAAAATGTTTCCATGGCGTGTATTGTTGTTCATTTTCATCAAATAAACAAAATAAAACCCAGAATAAATCATTAAAGACAAGAAATGAGCATAAAAGATGCCTCAGCGCAAGTGTTAATGTTAGTAAAAGAGCCCAAATTTCAAAAAATATTGCGAAAAACAAAAATCTTCCGTTATAGAGTAAATGTTTGAGGTGTATAGAAGGCATTTATTTCATTTTTAGAAATTTTAATATTTCACATTATTCCATAAAAGTGCCAATACCCCCCCCTTTGGGTTCTAGGTGAAATTCTCACTTGACACAAATCAAACAAAAATGTTTCCATGGTGTGTATTGTTGTTCATTTTCATCAAATAAACAAAATAAAACCCAGAATAAATCATTAAAGGCAAGAAATGAGCCTAAAAGATGCCTCAGCGCAAAAGTTAATGTTAGTAAAAAAGCCCAAATTTCCAAAAAATATTGCGAAAAACAACAATCTTCCATCATAGAGTGAATGTTTGAGGTGTATAGAAGGCATTTATTTCATTTTTAGAAATTTTAATTTTTCACATTTTTCCACGAAAAAGGCCAATACCCCCCCCTTTGGGTTCTAGGTGAAATTCTCACTCGACACAAATCAAACAAAAATGATTCCATGGTGTGTATTGTTGTTTATTTTCATCAAATAAACAAAATAAAACCCAGAATAAATCATTAAAGACAAGAAATGAGCATAAAAGATGCCTCAGCGCAAAAGTTAACGTTAGTAAAAGAGCCCAAATTTCAAAAAATATTGCGAAAAACAACAATCTTCCATTATAGAGTGAATGTTTGAGGTGTATAGAAGGCATTTATTTCATTTTTAGAAATTTTAATTTTTCACATTTATCCACGAAAAAGGCCAATACCCCCCCCTTTGGGTTCTAGGTGAAATTCTCACTCATCACAAATCAAACAAAAATGTTTGCATGGTGTGTATTGTTGTTCATTTTCATCAAATAAACAAAATAAAACCCAGAATAAATCATTAAAGACAAGAAATGAGCATAAAAGATGCCTCAGCGCAAATGTTAATGTTAGTAAAAGAGCCCAAATTTCAAAAATATATTGCGAAAAACCACAATCTTCCATTATAGAGTGAATGTTTTAGGTGTATAAAAGGCATTTTTTTAATTTTTAGAAATTTTAATTTTTCACATTTTTCCGTGAAAAGTGCCAATACCCCCCCCTTTGGGTTCTAGGTGAAATTCTCTCTCGACACAAATCAAACAAAAATGTTTCCATGGTGTGTATTGTTGTTCATTTTCATCAAATAAACAAAATAAAACCCAGAATAAATCATTAAAGACAAGAAATGAGCATAAAAGATGCCTCAGCGCAAATGTTAATGTTAGTAAAAGAGCCCAAATTTCAAAAAAATATTGCGAAAAACCACAATCTTCCATTATAGAGTGAATGTTTTAGGTGTATAGAAGGCATTTTTTTAATTTTTAGAAATTTTAATTTTTCACATTTTTCCGTGAAAAGTGCCAATACCCCCCCATTTGGGTTCTAGGTGAAATTCTCACTCAACACAAATCAAACAAAAATGTTTCCATGGTGTGTATTGTTGTTCATTTTCATCAAATAAACAAAATAAAACCCAGAATAAATCATTAAAGACAAGAAATGAGCATAAAAGATGCCTCAGCGCAAGTGTTAATGTTAGTAAAAGAGCCCAAATTTCAAAAAATATTGCGAAAAACAAAAATCTTCCGTTATAGAGTGAATGTTTGAGGTGTATAGAAGGCATTTATTTCATTTTTAGAAATTTTAATATTTCACATTTTTCCATAAAAGTGCCAATACCCCCCCTTTGGGTTCTAGGTGAAATTCTCACTCGACACAAATCAAACAAAAATGTTTCCATGGCGTGTATTGTTGTTCATTTTCATCAAATAAACAAAATAAAACCCAGAATAAATCATTAAAGACAAGAAATGAGCATAAAAGATGCCTCAGCGCAAATGTTAATGTTAGTAAAAGAGCCCAAATTTCAAAAAAATATTGCGAAAAACCACAATCTTCCATTATAGAGTGAATGTTTTAGGTGTATAGAAGGCATTTTTTTAATTTTTAGAAATTTTAATTTTTCACATTTTTCCGTGAAAAGTGCCAATACCCCCCCCCTTTGGGTTCTAGGTGAAATTCTCACTCGACACAAATCAAACAAAAATGTTTCCATGCTGTGTATTGTTGTTCATTTTCATCAAATAAACAAAATAAAACCCAGAATAAATCATTAAAGACAAGAAATGAGCATAAAAGATGCCTCAGCGCAAGTGTTAATGTTAGTAAAAGAGCCGAAATTTCAAAAAATATTGCGAAAAACCACAATCTTCCATTATAGAGTGAATGTTTGAGGTGTATAAAAGGCATTTTTTTAATTTTTAGAAATTTTAATTTTTCACATTTTTCCGTGAAAAGTGCCAATACCCCCCCCTTTGGGTTCTAGGTGAAATTCTCACTCGACACAAATCAAACAAAAATGTTTCAATGGTGTGTATTGTTGTTCATTTTCATCAAATAAACGAAATAAAACCCAGAATAAATCATTAAAGACAAGAAATGAGCATAAAGGTTGCCTCAGCGCAAATGTTAATGTTAGTAAAAGAGCCCAAATTTCAAAAAAATATTGCGAAAAACCACAATCTTCCATTATAGAGTGAATGTTTGAGGTGTATAGAAGGCATTTATTTCATTTTTAGAAATTTTAATTTTTCACATTTTTCCACGAAAAAGGCCAATACCCCCCCCTTTGGGTTCTAGGTGAAATTCTCACTCGACACAAATCAAACAAAAATGTTTCCATGGTGTGTATTGTTGTTCATTTTCATCAAATAAACAAAATAAAACCCAGAATAAATCATTAAAGACAAGAAATGAGCATAAAAGATGCCTCAGCGCAAATGTTAATGTTAGTAAAAGAGCCCAAATTTCAAAAAAATATTGCGAAAAACCACAATCTTCCATTATAGAGTGAATGTTTTAGGTGTATAGAAGGCATTTATTTCATTTTTAGAAATTTTAATTTTTCACATTTTTCCACGAAAAAGGCCAAAACCCCCCCCTTTGGGTTCTAGGTGAAATTCTCACTCGACACAAATCAAACAAAAATGTTTCCATGGTGTGTATTGTTGTTCATTTTCATCAAATAAACAAAATAAAACCCAGAATAAATCATTAAAGACAAGAAATGAGCATAAAGGTTGCCTCAGCGCAATTGTTAATGTTAGTAAAAGAGCCCAAATTTCAAAAAATATTGCGAAAAACAACAATCTTCCATTATAGAGTGAATGTTTGAGGTGTATAGAAGGCATTTATTTCATTTTTAGAAAAAAATTAATTTTTCACATTTTTCCACGAAAAAGGCCAATACCCCCCCCTTTGGGTTCTAGGTGAAATTCTCACTCGACACAAATCAAACAAAAATGTTTCCATGGCGTGTATTGTTGTTCATTTTCATCAAATAAACAAAATAAAACCCAGAATAAATCATTAAAGACAAGAAATGAGCATAAAAGATGCCTCAGCGCAAGTGTTAATGTTAGTAAAAGAGCCCAAATTTCAAAAAATATTGCGAAAAACAAAAATCTTCCGTTATAGAGTAAATGTTTGAGGTGTATAGAAGGCATTTATTTCATTTTTAGAAATTTTAATATTTCACATTATTCCATAAAAGTGCCAATACCCCCCCCCTTTGGGTTCTAGGTGAAATTCTCACTTTACACAAATCAAACAAAAATGTTTCCATGGTGTGTATTGTTGTTCATTTTCATCAAATAAACAAAATAAAACCCAGAATAAATCATTAAAGGCAAGAAATGAGCCTAAAAGATGCCTCAGCGCAAAAGTTAATGTTAGTAAAAAAGCCCAAATATCAAAAAATATTGCGAAAAACAACAATCTTCCATCATAGAGTGAATGTTTGAGGTGTATAGAAGGCATTTATTTCATTTTTAGAAATTTTAATTTTTCACATTTTTCCACGAAAAAGGCCAATACCCCCCCCTTTGGGTTCTAGGTGAAATTCTCACTCGACACAAATCAAACAAAAATGATTCCATGGTGTGTATTGTTGTTTATTTTCATCAAATAAACAAAATAAAACCCAGAATAAATCATTTAAGACAAGAAATGAGCATAAAAGATGCCTCAGCGCAAAAGTTCACGTTAGTAAAAGAGCCCAAATTTCAAAAAATATTGCGAAAAACAACAATCTTCCATTATAGAGTGAATGTTTGAGGTGTATAGAAGGCATTTATTTCATTTTTAGAAATTTTAATTTTTCACATTTATCCACGAAAAAGGCCAATACCCCCCCCTTTGGGTTCTAGGTGAAATTCTCACTCATCACAAATCAAACAAAAATGTTTGCATGGTGTGTATTGTTGTTCATTTTCATCAAATAAACAAAATAAAACCCAGAATAAATCATTAAAGACAAGAAATGAGCATAAAAGATGCCTCAGCGCAAATGTTAATGTTAGTAAAAGAGCCCAAATTTCAAAAATATATTGCGAAAAACCACAATCTTCCATTATAGAGTGAATGTTTTAGGTGTATAAAAGGCATTTTTTTAATTTTTAGAAATTTTAATTTTTCACATTTTTCCGTGAAAAGTGCCAATACCCCCCCCTTTGGGTTCTAGGTGAAATTCTCTCTCGACACAAATCAAACAAAAATGTTTCCATGGTGTGTATTGTTGTTCATTTTCATCAAATAAACAAAATAAAACCCAGAATAAATCATTAAAGACAAGAAATGAGCGTAAAAGATGCCTCAGCGCAAATGTTAATGTTAGTAAAAGAGCCCAAATTTCGAAAAAATATTGCGAAAAACCACAATCTTCCATTATAGAGTGAATGTTTTAGGTGTATAGAAGGCATTTTTTTAATTTTTAGAAATTTTAATTTTTCACATTTTTCCGTGAAAAGTGCCAATACCCCCCCATTTGGGTTCTAGGTGAAATTCTAACTCGACACAAATCAAACAAAAATGTTTCCATGGTGTGTATTGTTGTTCATTTTCATCAAATAAACAAAATAAAACCCAGAATAAATCATTAAAGACAAGAAATGAGCATAAAAGATGCCTCAGCGCAAATGGTAATGTTAGTAAAAGAGCCCAAATTTCAAAAAAATTGCGAAAAACCACAATCTTCCATTATAGAGTGAATGTTTGAGGTGTATAGAAGGCATTTATTTCATTTTTAGAAATTTTAATTTTTCACATTTTTCCACGAAAAAGGCCAATACCCCCCCCTTTGGGTTCTAGGTGAAATTCTCACTCAACACAAATCAAACAAAAATGTTTCCATGGTGTGTATTGTTGTTCATTTTCATCAAATAAACAAAATAAAACCCAGAATAAATCATTAAAGACAAGAAATGAGCATAAAAGATGCCTCAGCGCAAGTGTTAATGTTAGTAAAAGAGCCCAAATTTCAAAAAATATTGCGAAAAACAAAAATCTTCCGTTATAGAGTGAATGTTTGAGGTGTATAGAAGGCATTTATTTCATTTTTAGAAATTTTAATATTTCACATTTTTCCATAAAAGTGCCAATACCCCCCCTTTGGGTTCTAGGTGAAATTCTCACTCGACACAAATCAAACAAAAATGTTTCCATGGCGTGTATTGTTGTTCATTTTCATCAAATAAACAAAATAAAACCCAGAATAAATCATTAAAGACAAGAAATGAGCATAAAAGATGCCTCAGCGCAAGTGTTAATGTTAGTAAAAGAGCCCAAATTTCAAAAAATATTGCGAAAAACAAAAATCTTCCGTTATAGAGTGAATGTTTGAGGTGTATAGAAGGCATTTATTTCATTTTTAGAAATTTTAATATTTCACATTTTTCCATAAAAGTGCCAATACCCCCCCTTTGGGTTCTAGGTGAAATTCTCACTCGACACAAATCAAACAAAAATGTTTCCATGGCGTGTATTGTTGTTCATTTTCATCAAATAAACAAAATAAAACCCAGAATAAATCATTAAAGACAAGAAATGAGCATAAAAGATGCCTCAGCGCAAATGTTAATGTTAGTAAAAGAGCCCAAATTTCAAAAAATATTGCGAAAAACAACAATCTTCCATTATAGAGTGAATGTTTGAGGTGTATAGAAGGCATTTATTTCATTTTTAGAAATTTTAATTTTTCACATTTTTCCACGAAAAAGGCCAATACCCCCCCGTTTGGGTTCTAGGTGAAATTCTCACTCGACACAAATCAAACAAAAATGTTTCCATGGTGTGTATTGTTGTTCATTTTCATCAAATAAACAAAATAAAACCCAGAATAAATCATTAAAGACAAGAAATGAGCATAAAAGATGCCTCAGCGCAAGTGTTAATGTTAGTAAAAGAGGCCAAATTTCAAAAAAATATTGCGAAAAACCACAATCTTCCATTATAGAGTGAATGTTTTAGGTGTATAGAAGGCATTTTTTTAATTTTCAGAAATTTTAATTTTTCACATTTTTCCGTGAAAAGTGCCAATACCCCCCCCTTTGGGTTCTAGGTGAAATTCTCACTCGACACAAATCAAACAAAAATGTTTCCATGGTGTGTATTGTTGTTCATTTTCATCAAATAAACAAAATAAAACCCAGAATACATCATTAAAGACAAGAAATGAGCCTAAAAGATGCCTCAGCGCAAATGTTAATGTTAGTAAAAGAGCCCAAATTTCAAAAAATATTGCGAAAAACAACAATCTTCCATTATAGAGTGAATGTTTGAGGTGTATAGAAGGCATTTATTTCATTTTTGGAAATTTTAATTTTTCACATTTTTCCCCATAAAGCCAATACCCCCCCCTTTGGGTTCTAGGTGAAATTCTCACTCGACACAAATAAAACAAAAATGTTTCCATGGTGTGTATTGTTGTTCATTTTCATCAAATAAACAAAATAAAACCCAGAATAAATCATTAAAGACAAGAAATGAGCATAAAAGATGCCTCAGCGCAAGTGTTAATGTTAGTAAAAGAGCCCAAATTTCAAAAAAATTTTGCGAAAAACCACAATCTTCCATTATAGAGTGAATGTTTTAGGTGTATAGAAGGCATTTTTTAATTTTTAGAAATTTTAATTTTTCACATTTTTCCGTGAAAAGTGCCAAAACCCCCCCCTTTGGGTTCTAGGTGAAATTCTCACTCTACACAAATAACACAAAAATGTTTCCATGGTGTGTATTGTTGTTCATTTTCATCAAATAAACAAAATAAAACCCAGAATAAATCATTAAAGACAAGAAATGAGCATAAAAGATGCCATAGCGCAAGTGTTAATGTTAGTAAAAGAGCCCAAATTTAAAAAAATATTGCGAAAAACAAAAATCTTCCGTTATAGAGTGAATGTTTGAGGTGTATAGAAGGAATTTATTTCATTTTTAGAAATTTTAATATTTCACATTATTCCATAAAAGTGCCAATACCCCCCCCTTTGGGTTCTAGGTGAAATTCTCACTTGACACAAATCAAACAAAAATGTTTCCATGGTGTGTATTATTGTTCATTTTCATCAAATAAACAAAATAAAACCCAGAATAAATCATTATAGGCAAGAAATGAGCCTAAAAGATGCCTCAGCGCAAAAGTTAATGTTAGTAAAAGAGCCCAAATTTCAAAAAATATTGCGAAATACAACAATCTTCCATCATAGAGTGAATGTTTGAGGTGTATAGAAGGCATTTTTTTCATTTTTAGAAATTTTAATTTTTCACATTTTTCCACGAAAAAGGCCAATACCCCCCCTTTTGGGTTCTAGGTGAAATTCTCACTCGACACAATCAAACAAAAATGTTTCCATGGTGTGTATTGTTGTTTATTTTCATCAAATAAACAAAATAAAACCCAGAATAAATCATTAAAGACAAGAAATGAGCATAAAAGATGCCTCAGCGCAAGTGTTAATGTTAGTAAAAGAGCCCAAATTTCAAAAAATATTGCGAAAAACAACAATCTTCCATTATAGAGTGAATGTTTGAGGTGTATAGAAGGCATTTATTTCATTTTTAGAAATTTTAATTTTTCACATTTTTCCATGAAAAGTGCCAATACCCCCCCCTTTGGGTTCTAGGTGAAATTCTCACTCGACACAAATCAAACAAAAATGTTTCCATGGTGTGTATTGTTGTTCATTTTCATCAAATAAACAAAATAAAACCCAGAATAAATCATTAAAGGCAAGAAATGAGCCTAAAAGATGCCTCAGCGCAAAAGTTAATGTTAGTAAAAGAGCCCAAATTTCAAAAAATATTGCGAAAAACAACAATCTTCCATCATAGAGTGAATGTTTGAGGTGTATAGAAGGCATTTTTTTAATTTTTAGAAATTTTAATTTTTCACATTTTTCCGTGAAAAGTGCCAATACCCCCCCCTTTGGGTTCTAGGTGAAATTCTCACTCGACACAAATCAAACAAAAATGTTTCCATGGTGTGTATTGTTGTTCATTTTCATCAAATAAACAAAATAAAACCCAGAATAAATCATTAAAGACAAGAAATGAGCATAAAAGATGCCTCAGCGCAAATGTTAATGTTAGTAAAAGAGCCCAAATTTCGAAAAATATTGCGAAAAACCACAATCTTCCATTATAGAGTGAATGTTTGAGGTGTATAGAAGGCATTTTTCTAATTTTTAGAAATTTTAATTTTTCACATTTTTCCGTGAAAAGTGCCAATACCCCCCCCTTTGGGTTCTAGGTGAAATTCTCACTCGACACAAATCAAACAAAAATGTTTCCATGGTGTGTATTGTTGTTCATTTTCATAAAATAAACAAAATAAAACCCAGAATAAATCATTAAAGACAAGAAATGAGCATAAAAGATGCCTCAGCGCAAATGTTAATGTTAGTAAAAGAGCCCAAATTTCAAAAAATATTGCGAAAAACAACAATCTTCCATTATAGAGTGAATGTTTGAGGTGTATAGAAGGCATTTATTTCATTTTTAGAAATTTTAATTTTTCACATTTTTCCACGAAAAGTGCCAATACCCCCCCCCTTTGTGTTCTAGGTGAAATTCTCACTCGACACAAATCAAACAAAAATGTTTCCATGGTGTGTATTGTTGTTCATTTTCATCAAATAAACAAAATAAAACCCAGAATAAATCATTAAAGACAAGAAATGAGCATAAAAGATGCCTCAGCGCAAATGTTAATGTTAGTAAAAGAGCCCAAATTTCAAAAAATATTGCGAAAAACAACAATCTTCCATTATAGAGTGAATGTTTGAGGTGTATAGAAGGCATTTATTTCATTTTTAGAAATTTTAATTTTTCACATTTTTCCACGAAAAAGGCCAATACCCCCCCCTTTGGGTTCTAGGTGAAATTCTCACTCAACACAAATCAAACAAAAATGTTTCCATGGTGTGTATTGTTGTTCATTTTCATCAAATAAACAAAATAAAACCCAGAATAAATCATTTAAGACAAGAAATGAGCATAAAAGATGCCTCAGCGCAAATGTTAATGTTAGTAAAAGAGCCCAAATTTCAAAAAATATTGCGAAAAACAACAATCTTCCATTATAGAGTGAATGTTTGAGGTGTATAGAAGGCATTTATTTCATTTTTAGAAAAAAATTAATTTTTCACATTTTTCCACGAAAAAGGCCAATACCCCCCCCCTTTGGGTTCTAGGTGAAATTCTCACTCGACACAAATCAAACAAAAATGTTTCCATGGCGTGTATTGTTGTTCATTTTCATCAAATAAACAAAATAAAACCCAGAATAAATCATTAAAGACAAGAAATGAGCATAAAAGATGCCTCAGCGCAAGTGTTAATGTTAGTAAAAGAGCCCAAATTTCAAAAAATATTGCGAAAAACAAAAATCTTCCGTTATAGAGTGAATGTTTGAGGTGTATAGAAGGCATTTATTTCATTTTTAGAAATTTTAATATTTCACATTATTCCATAAAAGTGCCAATACCCCCCCCTTTGGGTTCTATGTGAAATTCTCACTTGACACAAATCAAACAAAAATGTTTCCATGGTGTGTATTGTTGTTCATTTTCATCAAAAAAACAAAATTAAACCCAGAATAAATCATTAAAGGCAAGAAATGAGCCTAAAAGATGCCTCAGCGCAAAAGTTAATGTTAGTAAAAGAGCCCAAATTTCAAAAAATATTGCGAAAAACAACAATCTTCCATCATAGAGTGAAT
Organism: Hetaerina americana; assembly: GCF_022747635.1. Taxonomy (NCBI): domain Eukaryota; kingdom Metazoa; phylum Arthropoda; class Insecta; order Odonata; family Calopterygidae; genus Hetaerina; species Hetaerina americana. Next base: position 97,216 of record NW_027287050.1, on the reverse strand, counting down.
GTTTGAGGTGTATAGAAGGCATTTATTTCATTTTTAGAAATTTTAATTTTTCACATTTTTCCACGAAAAAGGCCAATAACCCCCCCTTTGGGTTCTAGGTGAAATTCTCACTCGACACAAATCATACAAAAATGTTTCCATGGTGTGTATTGTTGTTCATTTTCATAAAATAAACAAAATAAAACCCAGAATAAATCATTAAAGACAAGAAATGAGCATAAAAGATGCCTCAGCGCAAATGTTAATGTTAGTAAAAGAGCCCAAATTTCAAAAAATATTGCGAAAAACAACAATCTTCCATTATAGAGTGAATGTTTGAGGTGTATAGAAGGCATTTATTTCATTTTTAGAAATTTTAATTTTTCACATTTTTCCACGAAAAGTGCCAATACCCCCCCCTTTGGGTTCTAGGTGAAATTCTCACTCGACACAAATAAAACAAAAATGTTTCCATGGTGTGTATTGTTGTTCATTTTCATCAAATAAACAAAATAAAACCCAGAATAAATCATTAAAGGCAAGAAATGAGCATAAAAGATGCCTCAGCGCAAATGTTAATGTTAGTAAAAGAGCCCAAATTTCAAAAAAATATTGCGAAAAACCACAATCTTCCATTATAGAGTGAATGTTTGAGGTGTATAGAAGGCATTTTTTTAATTTTTAGAAATTTTAATTTTTCACATTTTTCCGTGAAAAGTGCCAATACCCCCCCCCTTTGGGTTCTAGGTGAAATTCTCACTCGACACAAATCAAACAAAAATGTTTCCATGCTGTGTATTGTTGTTCATTTTCATCAAATAAACAAAATAAAACCCAGAATAAATCATTAAAGACAAGAAATGAGCATAAAAGATGCCTCAGCGCAAATGTTAATGTTAGTAAAAGAGCCCAAATTTCAAAAAATATTGCGAAAAACAACAATCTTCCATTATAGAGTGAATGTTTGAGGTGTATAGAAGGCATTTATTTCATTTTTAGAAATTTTAATTTTTCACATTTTTCCACGAAAAAGGCCAATACCCCCCCCTTTGGGTTCTAGGTGAAATTCTCACTCGACACAAATCAAACAAAAATGTTTCCATGGCGTGTATTGTTGTTCATTTTCATCAAATAAACAAAATAAAACCCAGAATAAATCATTAAAGACAAGAAATGAGCATAAAAGATGCCTCAGCGCAAGTGTTAATGTTAGTAAAAGAGCCCAAATTTCAAAAAATATTGCGAAAAACAAAAATCTTCCGTTATAGAGTGAATGTTTGAGGTGTATAGAAGGCATTTATTTCATTTTTAGAAATATTAATATTTCACATTATTCCATAAAAGTGCCAATACCCCCCCCTTTGGGTTCTAGGTGAAATTCTCACTTGACACAAATCAAACAAAAATGTTTCCATGGTGTGTATTGTTGTTCATTTTCATCAAAAAAACAAAATTAAACCCAGAATAAATCATTAAAGGCAAGAAATGAGCCTAAAAGATGCCTCAGCGCAAGTGTTAATGTTAGTAAAAGAGCCCAAATTTCAAAAAATATTGCGAAAAACAACAATCTACCATTATAGAGTGAATGTTTGAGGTGTATAGAAGGCATTTATTTCATTTTTAGAAATTTTAATTTTTCACATTTATCCACGAAAAAGGCCAATACCCCCCCCTTTGGGTTCTAGGTGAAATTCTCACTCAACACAAATCAAACAAAAATGTTTCCATGGTGTGTATTGTTGTTCATTTTCATCAAATAAACAAAATAAAACCCAGAATAAATCATTAAAGACAAGAAATGAGCATAAAAGATGCCTCAGCGCAAATGTTAATGTTAGTAAAAGAGCCCAAATTTCAAAAAAATATTGCGAAAAACAACAATCTTCCATTATAGAGTGAATGTTTTAGGTGTATAGAAGGCATTTTTTTAATTTTTAGAAATTTTAATTTTTCACATTTTTCCGTGAAAAGTGCCAATACCCCCCCCTTTGGGTTCTAGGTGAAATTCTCACTCAACACAAATCAAACAAAAATGTTTCCATGGTGTGTATTGTTGTTCATTTTCATCAAATAAACAAAATAAAACCCAGAATAAATCATTAAAGACAAGAAATGAGCATAAAAGATGCCTCAGCGCAAGTGTTAATGTTAGTAAAAGAGCCCAAATTTCAAAAAATATTGCGAAAAACAAAAATCTTCCGTTATAGAGTGAATGTTTGAGGTGTATAGAAGGCATTTATTTCATTTTTAGAAATTTTAATATTTTACATTTTTCCATAAAAGTGCCAATACCCCCCCCTTTGGGTTCTAGGTGAAATTCTCACTCGACACAAATCAAACAAAAATGTTTCCATGGTGTGTATTGTTGTTCATTTTCATCAAATAAACAAAATAAAACCCAGAATAAATCATTAGGTTCTAGGTGAAATTCTCACTTGACACAAATCAAACAAAAATGTTTCCATGGTGTGTATTGTTGTTCATTTTCATCAAAAAAACAAAATTAAACCCAGAATAAATCATTAAAGGCAAGAAATGAGCCTAAAAGATGCCTCAGCGCAAAAGTTAATGTTAGTAAAAGAGCCCAAATTTCAAAAAATATTGCGAAAAACAACAATCTTCCATCATAGAGTGAATGTTTGAGGTGTATAGAAGGCATTTATTTCATTTTTAGAAATTTTAATTTTTCAAATTTTTCCACGAAAAAGGCCAATACCCCCCCCTTTGGGTTCTAGGTGAAATTCTCACTCGACACAAATCATACAAAAATGTTTCCATGGTGTGTATTGTTGTTCATTTTCATAAAATAAACAAAATAAAACCCAGAATAAATCATTAAAGACAAGAAATGAGCATAAAAGATGCCTCAGCGCAAATGTTAATGTTTGTAAAAGAGCCCAAATTTCAAAAAATATTGCGAAAAACAACAATCTTCCATTATAGAGTGAATGTTTGAGGTGTATAGAAGGCATTTATTTCATTTTTAGAAATTTTAATTTTTCACATTTTTCCACGAAAAGTGCCAATACCCCCCCCTTTGGGTTCTAGGTGAAATTCTCACTCGACACAAATAAAACAAAAATGTTTCCATGGTGTGTATTGTTGTTCATTTTCATCAAATAAACAAAATAAAACCCAGAATAAATCATTAAAGGCAAGAAATGAGCATAAAAGATGCCTCAGCGCAAATGTTAATGTTAGTAAAAGAGCCCAAATTTCAAAAAAAATATTGCGAAAAACCACAATCTTCCATTATAGAGTGAATGTTTTAGGTGTATAGAAGGCATTTTTTTAATTTTTAGAAATTTTAATTTTTCACATTTTTCCGTGAAAAGTGCCAATACCCCCTTTGGGTTCTAGGTGAAATTCTCACTCGACACAAATCAAACAAAAATGTTTCCATGGTGTGTATTGTTGTTCATTTTCATCAAATAAACACAATAAAACCCAGAATAAATCATTAAAGACAAGAAATGAGCATAAAAGATGCCTCAGCGCAAATGTTAATGTTAGTAAAAGAGCCCAAATTTCAAAAAATATTGCGAAAAACAACAATCTTCCATTATAGAGTGAATGTTTGAGGTGTATAGAAGGCATTTATTTCATTTTTAGAAATTTTAATTTTTCACATTTTTCCACGAAAAAGGCCAATACCCCCCCCTCTGGTTCTAGGTGAAATTCTCACTCAACACAAATCAAACAAAAATGTTTCCATGGTGTGTATTGTTGTTCATTTTCATCAAATAAACAAAATAAAACCCAGAATAAATCATTTAAGACAAGAAATGAGCATAAAAGATGCCTCAGCGCAAATGTTAATGTTAGTAAAAGAGCCCAAATTTCAAAAAATATTGCGAAAAACAACAATCTTCCATTATAGAGTGAATGTTTGAGGTGTATAGAAGGCATTTATTTCATTTTTAGAAAAAAATTAATTTTTCACATTTTTCCACGAAAAAGGCCAATACCCCCCCCTTTGGGTTCTAGGTGAAATTCTCACTCGACACAAATCAAATAAAAATGTTTCCATGGCGTGTATTGTTGTTCATTTTCATCAAATAAACAAAATAAAACCCAGAATAAATCATTAAAGACAAGAAATGAGCATAAAAGATGCCTCAGCGCAAGTGTTAATGTTAGTAAAAGAGCCCAAATTTCAAAAAATATTGCGAAAAACAAAAATCTTCCGTTATAGAGTGAATGTTTGAGGTGTATAGAAGGCATTTATTTCATTTTTAGAAATTTTAATATTTCACATTATTCCATAAAAGTGCCAATACCCCCCCCTTTGGGGTTCTAGGTGAAATTCTCACTTGACACAAATCAAACAAAAATGTTTCCATGGTGTGTATTGTTGTTCATTTTCATCAAAAAAACAAAATTAAACCCAGAATAAATCATTAAAGGCAAGAAATGAGCCTAAAAGATGCCTCAGCGCAAAAGTTAATGTTAGTAAAAGAGCCCAAATTTCAAAAAATATTGCGAAAAACAACAATCTTCCATCATAGAGTGAATGTTTGAGGTGTATAGAAGGCATTTATTTCATTTTTAGAAATTTTAATTTTTCACATTTTTCCACGAAAAAGGCCAATACCCCCCCCTTTGGGTTCTAGGTGAAATTCTCACTCGACACAAATCAAACAAAAATGTTTCCATGGTGTGTATTGTTGTTTATTTTCATCAAATAAACAAAATAAAACCCAGAATAAATCATTAAAGACAAGAAATGAGCTTAAAAGATGCCTCAGCGCAAGTGTTAATGTTAGTAAAAGAGCCCAAATTTCAAAAAATATTGCGAAAAACAACAATCTTCCATTATAGAGTGAATGTTTGAGGTGTATAGAAGGCATTTATTTCATTTTTAGAAATTTTAATTTTTCACATTTATCCACGAAAAAGGCCAATACCCCCCCCTTTGGGTTCTAGGTGAAATTCTCACTCAACACAAATCAAACAAAAATGTTTCCATGGTGTGTATTGTTGTTCATTTTCATCAAATAAACAAAATAAATCCCAGAATAAATCATTAAAGACAAGAAATGAGCATAAAAGATGCCTCAGCGAAAATGTTAATGTTAGTAAAAGAGCCCAAATTTCAAAAAAATATTGCGAAAAACCACAATCTTCCATTATAGAGTGAATGTTTTAGGTGTATAGAAGGCATTTTTTTAATTTTTAGAAATTTTAATTTTTCACATTTTCCGTGAAAAGTGCCAATACCCCCCCCTTTGGGTTCTAGGTGAAATTCTCACTCGACACAAATCAAACAAAAATGTTTCCATGGTGTGTATTGTTGTTCATTTTCATCAAATAAACAAAATAAAACCCAGAATAAATCATTAAAGACAAGAAATGAGCATAAAAGATGCCTCAGCGCAAGTGTTAATGTTAGTAAAAGAGCCCAAATTTCAAAAAATATTGCGAAAAACAAAAATCTTCCGTTATAGAGTGAATGTTTGAGGTGTATAGAAGGCATTTATTTCATTTTTAGAAATTTTAATATTTTACATTTTTCCATAAAAGTGCCAATACCCCCCCCTTTGGGTTCTAGGTGAAATTCTCACTCGACACAAATCAAACAAAAATGTTTCCATGGTGTGTATTGTTGTTCATTTTCATCAAATAAACAAAATAAAACCCAGAATAAATCATTAGGTTCTAGGTGAAATTCTCACTTGACACAAATCAAACAAAAATGTTTCCATGGTGTGTATTGTTGTTCATTTTCATCAAAAAAACAAAATTAAACCCAGAATAAATCATTAAAGGCAAGAAATGAGCCTAAAAGATGCCTCAGCGCAAAAGTTAATGTTAGTAAAAGAGCCCAAATTTCAAAAAATATTGCGAAAAACAACAATCTTCCATCATAGAGTGAATGTTTGAGGTGTATAGAAGGCATTTATTTCATTTTTAGAAATTTTAATTTTTCAAATTTTTCCACGAAAAAGGCCAATACCCCCCCCTTTGGGTTCTAGGTGAAATTCTCACTCGACACAAATCATACAAAAATGTTTCCATGGTGTGTATTGTTGTTCATTTTCATAAAATAAACAAAATAAAACCCAGAATAAATCATTAAAGACAAGAAATGAGCATAAAAGATGCCTCAGCGCAAATGTTAATGTTTGTAAAAGAGCCCAAATTTCAAAAAATATTGCGAAAAACAACAATCTTCCATTATAGAGTGAATGTTTGAGGTGTATAGAAGGCATTTATTTCATTTTTAGAAATTTTAATTTTTCACATTTTTCCACGAAAAGTGCCAATACCCCCCCCTTTGGGTTCTAGGTGAAATTCTCACTCGACACAAATAAAACAAAAATGTTTCCATGGTGTGTATTGTTGTTCATTTTCATCAAATAAACAAAATAAAACCCAGAATAAATCATTAAAGGCAAGAAATGAGCATAAAAGATGCCTCAGCGCAAATGTTAATGTTAGTAAAAGAGCCCAAATTTCAAAAAAAATATTGCGAAAAACCACAATCTTCCATTATAGAGTGAATGTTTTAGGTGTATAGAAGGCATTTTTTTAATTTTTAGAAATTTTAATTTTTCACATTTTTCCGTGAAAAGTGCCAATACCCCCTTTGGGTTCTAGGTGAAATTCTCACTCGACACAAATCAAACAAAAATGTTTCCATGGTGTGTATTGTTGTTCATTTTCATCAAATAAACACAATAAAACCCAGAATAAATCATTAAAGACAAGAAATGAGCATAAAAGATGCCTCAGCGCAAATGTTAATGTTAGTAAAAGAGCCCAAATTTCAAAAAATATTGCGAAAAACAACAATCTTCCATTATAGAGTGAATGTTTGAGGTGTATAGAAGGCATTTATTTCATTTTTAGAAATTTTAATTTTTCACATTTTTCCACGAAAAAGGCCAATACCCCCCCCTCTGGTTCTAGGTGAAATTCTCACTCAACACAAATCAAACAAAAATGTTTCCATGGTGTGTATTGTTGTTCATTTTCATCAAATAAACAAAATAAAACCCAGAATAAATCATTTAAGACAAGAAATGAGCATAAAAGATGCCTCAGCGCAAATGTTAATGTTAGTAAAAGAGCCCAAATTTCAAAAAATATTGCGAAAAACAACAATCTTCCATTATAGAGTGAATGTTTGAGGTGTATAGAAGGCATTTATTTCATTTTTAGAAAAAAATTAATTTTTCACATTTTTCCACGAAAAAGGCCAATACCCCCCCCTTTGGGTTCTAGGTGAAATTCTCACTCGACACAAATCAAATAAAAATGTTTCCATGGCGTGTATTGTTGTTCATTTTCATCAAATAAACAAAATAAAACCCAGAATAAATCATTAAAGACAAGAAATGAGCATAAAAGATGCCTCAGCGCAAGTGTTAATGTTAGTAAAAGAGCCCAAATTTCAAAAAATATTGCGAAAAACAAAAATCTTCCGTTATAGAGTGAATGTTTGAGGTGTATAGAAGGCATTTATTTCATTTTTAGAAATTTTAATATTTCACATTATTCCATAAAAGTGCCAATACCCCCCCCTTTGGGTTCTAGGTGAAATTCTCACTTGACACAAATCAAACAAAAATGTTTCCATGGTGTGTATTGTTGTTCATTTTCATCAAAAAAACAAAATTAAACCCAGAATAAATCATTAAAGGCAAGAAATGAGCCTAAAAGATGCCTCAGCGCAAAAGTTAATGTTAGTAAAAGAGCCCAAATTTCAAAAAATATTGCGAAAAACAACAATCTTCCATCATAGAGTGAATGTTTGAGGTGTATAGAAGGCATTTATTTCATTTTTAGAAATTTTAATTTTTCACATTTTTCCACGAAAAAGGCCAATACCCCCCCCTTTGGGTTCTAGGTGAAATTCTCACTCGACACAAATCAAACAAAAATGTTTCCATGGTGTGTATTGTTGTTTATTTTCATCAAATAAACAAAATAAAACCCAGAATAAATCATTAAAGACAAGAAATGAGCTTAAAAGATGCCTCAGCGCAAGTGTTAATGTTAGTAAAAGAGCCCAAATTTCAAAAAATATTGCGAAAAACAACAATCTTCCATTATAGAGTGAATGTTTGAGGTGTATAGAAGGCATTTATTTCATTTTTAGAAATTTTAATTTTTCACATTTATCCACGAAAAAGGCCAATACCCCCCCCTTTGGGTTCTAGGTGAAATTCTCACTCAACACAAATCAAACAAAAATGTTTCCATGGTGTGTATTGTTGTTCATTTTCATCAAATAAACAAAATAAATCCCAGAATAAATCATTAAAGACAAGAAATGAGCATAAAAGATGCCTCAGCGAAAATGTTAATGTTAGTAAAAGAGCCCAAATTTCAAAAAAATATTGCGAAAAACCACAATCTTCCATTATAGAGTGAATGTTTTAGGTGTATAGAAGGCATTTTTTTAATTTTTAGAAATTTTAATTTTTCACATTTTCCGTGAAAAGTGCCAATACCCCCCCCTTTGGGTTCTAGGTGAAATTCTCACTCGACACAAATCAAACAAAAATGTTTCCATGGTGTGTATTGTTGTTCATTTTCATCAAATAAACAAAATAAAACCCAGAATAAATCATTAAAGACAAGAAATGAGCATAAAAGATGCCTCAGCGCAAATGTTAATGTTAGTAAAAGAGCCCAAATTTCAAAAAAATATTGCGAAAAACCACAATCTTCCATTATAGAGTGAATGTTTTAGGTGTATAGAAGGCATTTTTTTAATTTTTAGAAATTTTAATTTTTCACATTTTTCCGTGAAAAGTGCCAATACCCCCCCCTTTGGGTTCTAGGTGAAATTCTCACTCAACACAAATCAAACAAAAATGTTTCCATGGTGTGTATTGTTTTTCATTTTCATCAAATAAACAAAATAAAACCCAGAATAAATCATTAAAGACAAGAAATGAGCATAAAAGATGCCTCAGCGCAAGTGTTAATGTTAGTAAAAGAGCCCAAATTTCAAAAAAATATTGCGAAAAACAAAAATCTTCCGTTATAGAGTGAATGTTTGAGGTGTATAGAAGGCATTTATTTCATTTTTAGAAATTTTAATATTTTACATTTTTCCATAAAAGTGCCAATACCCCCCCCTTTGGGTTCTAGGTGAAATTCTCACTCGACACAAATCAAACAAAAATGTTTCCATGGCGTGTATTGTTGTTCATTTTCATCAAATAAAAAAAATAAAACCCAGAATAAATCATTAAAGACAAGAAATGAGCCTAAAAGATGCCTCAGCGCAAATGTTAATGTTAGTAAAAGAGCCCAAATTTCAAAAAATATTGCGAAAAACAACAATCTACCATTATAGAGTGAATGTTTGAGGTGTATAGAAGGCATTTATTTCATTTTTAGAAATCTTAATTTTTCACATTTTTCCACGAAAAAGGCCAAAACCCCCCCCTTTGGGTTCTAGGTGAAATTCTCACTCGACACAAATCAAACAAAAATGTTTCCATGGTGTGTATTGTTGTTCATTTTCATCAAATAAACAAAATAAAACCCAGAATAAATCATTAAAGACAAGAAATGAGCATAAAGGTTGCCTCAGCGCAATTGTTAATGTTAGTAAAAGAGCCCAAATTTCAAAAAAAATATTGCGAAAAACCACAATCTTCCATTATAGAGTGAATGTTTTAGGTGTATAAAAGGCATTTTTTTAATTTTTAGAAATTTTAATTTTTCACATTTTTCCGTGAAAAGTGCCAATACCCCCCCCCCCTTTGGGTTCTAGGTGAAATTCTCACTCGACACAAATCAAACAAAAATGTTTCCATGGTGTGTATTGTTGTTCATTTTCATCAAATAAACAAAATTAAACCCAGAATAAATCATTAAAGGCAAGAAATGAGCCTAAAAGATGCCTCAGCGCAAAAGTTAATGTTAGTAAAAGAGTCCAAATTTCAAAAAATATTGCGAAAAACAACAATCTTTCATCATAGAGTGAATGTTTGAGGTGTATAGAAGGCATTTATTTCATTTTTAGAAATTTTAATTTTTCACATTTTTCCACGAAAAAGGCCAATACCCCCCCCTTTGGGTTCTAGGTGAATTCTCACTCGACACAAATCAAACAAAAATGTTTCCATGGTGTGTATTGTTGTTTATTTTCATCAAATAAACAAAATAAAACCCAGAATAAATCATTAAAGACAAGAAATGAGCATAAAAGATGCCTCAGCGCAAGTGTTAATGTTAGTAAAAGAGCCCAAATTTCAAAAAATATTGCGAAAAACAACAATCTTCCATTATAGAGTGAATGTTTGAGGTGTATAGAAGGCATTTATTTCATTTTTAGAAATTTTAATTTTTCACATTTATCCACGAAAAAGGCCAATACCCCCCCGTTTGGGTTCTAGGTGAAATTCTCACTCAACACAAATCAAACAAAAATGTTTCCATGGTGTGTATTGTTGTTCATTTTCATCAAATAAACAAAATAAAACCCAGAATAAATCATTAAAGACAAGAAATGAGCATAAAAGATGCCTCAGCGCAAATGTTAATGTTAGTAAAAGAGCCCAAAATTTCAAAAAAATATTGCGAAAAACCACAATCTTCCATTATAGAGTGAATGTTTTAGGTGTATAGAAGGCAATTTTTAATTTTTAGAAATTTTAATTTTTCACATTTTTCCGTGAAAAGTGCCAATTACCCCCCTTTGGGTTCTAGGTGAAATTCTCACTCGACACAAATCAAACAAAAATGTTTCCATGGTGTGTATTGTTGTTCATTTTCATCAAATAAACAAAATAAAACCCAGAATAAATCATTAAAGACAAGAAATGAGAATAAAAGATGCCTCAGCGCAAATGGTAATGTTAGTAAAAGAGCCCAAATTTCAAAAAATATTGCGAAAAACAACAATCTTCCATTATAGAGTGAATGTTTGAGGTGTATAGAAGGCATTTATTTCATTTTTAGAAATTTTAATTTTTCACATTTTTCCACGAAAAAGGCCATTACCCCCCCCTTTGGGTTCTAGGTGAAATTCTCACTCAACACAAATCAAACAAAAATGTTTCCATGGTGTGTATTGTTGTTCATTTTCATCAAATAAACAAAATAAAACCCAGAATAAATCATTAAAGACAAGAAATGAGCATAAAAGATGCCTCAGCGCAAGTGTTAATGTTAGTAAAAGAGCCCAAATTTCAAAAAATATTGCGAAAAACAAAAATCTTCCGTTATAGAGTGAATGTTTGAGGTGTATAGAAGGCATTTATTTCATTTTTAGAAATTTTAATATTTTACATTTTTCCATAAAAGTGCCAATACCCCCCCTTTGGGTTCTAGGTGAAATTCTCACTCGACACAAATCAAACAAAAATGTTTCCATGGTGTGTATTGTTGTTCATTTTCATCAAATAAACAAAATAAAACCCAGAATAAATCATTAAAGACAAGAAATGAGCATAAAGGTGGCCTCAGCGCAAATGTTAATGTTAGTAAAAGAGCCCAAATTTCAAAAAAATATTGCGAAAAACCACAATCTTCCATTATAGAGTGAATGTTTTAGGTGTATAAAAGGCATTTTTTTAATTTTTAGAAATTTTAATTTTTCACATTTTTCCGTGAAAAGTGCCAATACCCCCCCCTTTGGGTTCTAGGTGAAATTCTCACTCGACACAAATCAAACAAAAATGTTTCCATGGTGTGTATTGTTGTTCATTTTCATCAAATAAACAAAATAAAACCCAGAATAAATCATTAAAGACAAGAAATGAGCATAAAAGATGCCTCAGCGCAAATGTTAATGTTAGTAAAAGAGCCCAAATTTCAAAAAAATATTGCGAAAAACCACAATCTTCCATTATAGAGTGAATGTTTTAGGTGTATAGAAGGCATTTTTTTAATTTTTAGAAATTTTAATTTTTTACATTTTTCCGAGAAAAGTGCCAATACCCCCCTTTGGGTTCTAGGTGAAATTCTCACTCGACACAAATCAAACAAAAATGTTTCCATTGTGTGTATTGTTGTTCATTTTCATCAAATAAACAAAATAAAACCCAGAATAAATCATTAAAGACAAGAAATGAGCATAAAAGATGCCTCAGCGCAAATGTTAATGTTAGTAAAAGAGCCCAAATTTCAAAAAATATTGCGAAAAACAACAATCTTCCATTATAGAGTGAATGTTTGAGGTGTATAGAAGGCATTTATTTCATTTTTAGAAATTTTAATTTTTCACATTTTTCCACGAAAAAGGCCAATACCCCCCCCTTTGGGTTCTAGGTGAAATTCTCACTCAACACAAATCAAACAAAAATGTTTCCATGGTGTGTATTGTTGTTCATTTTCATCAAATAAACAAAATAAAACCCAGAATAAATCATTAAAGACAAGAAATGAGCATAAAAGATGCCTCAGCGCAAATGTTAATGTTAGTAAAAGAGCCCAAATTTCAAAAAAATATTGCGAAAAACCACAATCTTCCATTATAGAGTGAATGTTTGAGGTGTATAGAAGGCATTTATTTCATTTTTAGAAATTTTAATATTTCACATTTTTCCATAAAAGTGCCAATACCCCCCTTTGGGTTCTAGGTGAAATTCTCACTCGAACCAAATCAAACAAAAATGTTTCCATGGTGTGTATTGTTGTTCATTTTCATCAAATAAACAAAATAAAACCTAGAATAAATCATTAAAGGCAAGAAATGAGCCTAAAAGATGCCTCAGCGCAAAAGTTAATTTTAGTAAAAGAGCCCAAATTTCAAAAAATATTGCGAAAAACCACAATCTTCCATTATAGAGTGAATGTTTGAGGTGTATAGAAGGCATTTATTTCATTTTTAGAAATTTTAATATTTCACATTTTTCCATAAAAGTGCCAATACCCCCCTTTGGGTTCTAGGTGAAATTCTCACTCGAACCAAATCAAACAAAAATGTTTCCATGGTGTGTATTGTTGTTCATTTTCATCAAATAAACAAAATAAAACCCAGAATAAATCATTAAAGGCAAGAAATGAGCCTAAAAGATGCCTCAGCGCAAAAGTTAATTTTAGTAAAAGAGCCCAAATTTCAAAAAATATTGCGAAAAACAACAATCTTCCATTATAGAGTGAATGTTTGAGGTGTATAGAAGGCATTTATTTCATTTTTAGAAATTTTAATTTTTCACATTTTTCCACGAAAAAGGCAATACCCCCCCCCTTTGGGTTCTAGGTGAAATTCTCACTCGACACAAATCAAACAAAAATGTTTCCATGGTGTGTATTGTTGTTCATTTTCATCAAATAAACAAAATAAAACCCAGAATAAATCATTAAAGACAAGAAATGAGCATAAAAGATGCCTCAGCGCAAATGTTAATGTTAGTAAAAGAGACCAAATTTCAAAAAAATATTGCGAAAAACCACAATCTTCCATTATAGAGTGAATGTTTTAGGTGTATAAAAGGCATTTTTTTTAATTTTTAGAAATTTTAATTTTTCACATTTTTTCCCCATAAAGCCAATACCCCCCCCTTTGGGTTCTAGGTGAAATTCTCACTCGACACAAATAAAACAAAAATGTTTCCATGGTGTGTATTGTTGTTCATTTTCATCAAATAAACAAAATAAAACCAAGAATAAATCATTAAAGACAAGAAATGAGCATAAAAGATGCCTCAGCGCAAGTGTTAATGTTAGTAAAAGAGCCCAAATTTCAAAAAAATATTGCGAAAAACCACAATCTTCCATTATAGAGTGAATGTTTTAGGTGTATAGAAGGCATTTTTTTAATTTTTAGAAATTTTGATTTTTCACATTTTTCCGTGAAAAGTGCCAAAACCCCTCCCTTTGGGTTCTAGGTGAAATTCTCACTCGACACAAATAACACAAAAATGTTTCCATGGTGTGTATTGTTGTTCATTTTCATCAAATAAACAAAATAAAACCAGAAATAAATCATTAAAGACAAGAAATGAGCATAAAAGATGCCTCAGCGCAAGTGTTAATGTTAGTAAAAGAGCCCAAATTTCAAAAAATATTGCGAAAAACAACAGTCTTCCATTATAGAGTGAATGTTTGAGGTGTATAGAAGGCATTTATTTCATTTTTAGAAATGATAATTTTTCACATTTTTCCATGAAAATGCCAATACCCCCCCTTGGGTTACAGGTGAAATTCTCACTCGACACAAATCAAACAAAAATGTTTCCATGGTGTGTATTTTTGTTCATTTTCATCAAATAAACAAAATAAAACCCAGAATAAATCATTAAAGACAAGAAATGAGCCTAAAAGTTGCCTCAGCGCAAATGTTAATGTTAGTAAAAGAGCCCAAATTTCAAAAAATATTGCGAAAAAACAACAATCTTCCATTATAGAGTGAATGTTTTAGGTGTATAGAAGGCATTTTTTTAATTTTTAGAAATTTTAATTTTTCACATTTTTCCACGAAAAGTGCCAATACCCCCCCCTTTGGGTTCTAGGTGAAATTCTCACTCGACACAAATAAAACAAAAATGTTTCCATGGTGTGTATTGTTGTTCATTTTCATCAAGTAAACAAAATAAAACCCAGAATAAATCATTAAAGGCAAGAAATGAGCCTAAAAGATGCCTCAGCGCAAAAGTTAATGTTAGTAAAAGAGCCCAAATTTCAAAAAATATTGCGAAAAACAACAATCTTCCATCATAGAGTGAATGTTTGAGGTGTATAGAAGGCATTTATTTCATTTTTAGAAATTTTAATTTTTCACATTTTTCCATGAAAAGTGCCAATACCCCCCCTTTGGGTTCTAGGTGAAATTCTCACTCAACACAAATCAAACAAAAATGTTTCCATGGTGTGTATTGTTGTTCATTTTCATCAAATAAACAAAATAAAACCCAGAATAAATCATTAAAGACAAGAAATGAGCCTAAAAAATGCCTCAGCGCAAATGTTAATGTTAGTAAAAGAGCCCAAATTTCAAAAAATATTGCGAAAAACAACAATCTTCCATTATAGAGTGAATGTTTGAGGTGTTTAGAAGGCATTTATTTCATTTTTAGAAATTTTAATTTTTCACATTTTTCCACGAAAAAGGCCAATACCCCCCCCTTTTGGTTCTAGGTGAAATTCTCACTCAACACAAATCAAACAAAAATGCTTCAATGGTGTGTATTGTTGTTCATTTTCATCAAATAAACAAAATAAAACCCAGAATAAATCATTAAAGACAAGAAATGAGCATAAAAGATGCCTCAGCGCAAGTGTTAATGTTAGTAAAAGAGCCCAAATTTCAAAAAAATATTGCGAAAAACCACAATCTTCCATTATAGAGTGAATGTTTTAGGTGTATAGAAGGCATTTTTTTAATTTTTAGAAATTTTAATTTTTCACATTTTTCCGTGAAAAGTGCCAATACCCCCCCTTTGGGTTCTAGGTGAAATTCTCACTCGACACAAATCAAACAAAAATGTTTCCATGGTGTGTATTGTTGTTCATTTTCATCAAATAAACAAAATAAAACCCAGAATAAATCATTAAAGGCAAGAAATGAGCCTAAAAGATGCCTCAGCGCAAAAGTTAATGTTAGTAAAAGAGCCCAAATTTCAAAAAATATTGCGAAAAACAACAATCTTCCATCATAGAGTGAATGTTTGATGTGTATAGAAGGCATTTATTTCATTTTTAGAAATTTTAATTTTTCACATTTTTCCACGAAAAAGGCCAATACCCCCCCCTTTGGGTTCTAGGTGAAATTCTCACTCGACACAAATCAAACAAAAACGTTTCCATGGTGTGTATTGTTGTTCATTTTCATCAAATAAACAAAATAAAACCCAGAATAAATCATTAAAGGCAAGAAATGAGCCTAAAAGATGCCTCAGCGCAAAAGTTAATGTTAGTAAAAGAGCCCAAATTTCAAAAAATATTGCGAAAAACAACAATCTTCCATCATAGAGTGAATGTTTGAGGTGTATAGAAGGCATATATTTCATTTTTAGAAATTTTAATTTTTCACATTTTTCCATGAAAAGTGCCAATACCCCCCCTTTGGGTTCTAGGTGAAATTCTCACTCAACACAAATCAAACAAAAATGTTTCCATGGTGTGTATTGTTGTTCATTTTCATCAAATAAACAAAATAAAACCCAGAATAAATCATTAAAGACAAGAAATGAGCCTAAAAGATGCCTCAGCGCAAATGTTAATGTTAGTAAAAGAGCCCAAATTTCAAAAAATATTGCGAAAAACAACAATCTTCCATTATAGAGTGAATGTTTGAGGTGTATAGAAGGCATTTATTTCATTTTTAGAGATGTTAATTTTTCACATTTTTCCACGAAAAGTGCCAATACCCCCCCCTTTGGGTTCTAGGTGAAATTCTCACTCGACACAAATAAAACAAAAATGTTTCCATGGTGTGTATTGTTGTTCATTTTCATCAAATAAACAAAATAAAACCCAGAATAAATCATTAAAGGCAAGAAATGAGCCTAAAAGATGCCTCAGCGCAAATGTTAATGTTAGTAAAAGAGCCCAAATTTCAAAAAATATTGCGAAAAACAACAATCTTCCATTATAGAGTGAATGTTTGAGGTGTATAGAAGGCATTTATTTCATTTTTAGAAATTTTAATATTTCACATTTTTCCATAAAAGTGCCAATACCCCCCTTTGGGTTCTAGGTGAAATTCTCACTCGAACCAAATCAAACAAAAATGTTTCCATGGTGTGTATTGTTGTTCATTTTCATCAAATAAACAAAATAAAACCCAGAATAAATCATTAAAGGCAAGAAATGAGCCTAAAAGATGCCTCAGCGCAAAAGTTAATTTTAGTAAAAGAGCCCAAATTTCAAAAAATATTGCGAGAAACAACAATCTTCCATTATAGAGTGAATGTTTGAGGTGTATAGAAGGCATTTATTTCATTTTTAGAAATTTTAATTTTTCACATTTTTCCACGAAAAAGGCCAATACCCCCCCCTTTGGGTTCTAGGTGAAATTCTCACTCGACACAAATCAAACAAAAATGTTTCCATGGTGTGTATTGTTGTTCATTTTCATCAAATAAACAAAATAAAACCCAGAATAAATCATTAAAGACAAGAAATGAGCATAAAAGATGCCTCAGCGCAAATGTTAATGTTAGTAAAAGAGACCAAATTTCAAAAAAATATTGCGAAAAACCACAATCTTCCATTATAGAGTAAATGTTTTAGGTGTATAAAAGGCATTTTTTTAATTTTTAGAAATTTTAATTTTTCACATTTTTCCCCATAAAGCCAATACCCCCCTCTTTGGGTTCTAGGTGAAATTCTCACTCGACACAAATAACACAAAAATGTTTCCATGGTGTGTATTGTTGTTCATTTTCATCAAATAAACAAAATAAAACCAGAAATAAATCATTAAAGCAAGTGTTAATGTTAGTAAAAGAGCCCAAATTTCAAAAAATATTGCGAAAAACAACAGTCTTCCATTATAGAGTGAATGTTTGAGGTGTATAGAAGGCATTTATTTCATTTTTAGAAATGATAATTTTTCACATTTTTCCATGAAAATGCCAATACCCCCCCTTGGGTTCCAGGTGAAATTCTCACTCGACACAAATCAAACAAAAATGTTTCCATGGTGTGTATTTTTGTTCATTTTCATCAAATAAACAAAATAAAACCCAGAATAAATCATTAAAGACAAGAAATGAGCCTAAAAGTTGCCTCAGCGCAAATGTTAATGTTAGTAAAAGAGCCCAAATTTCAAAAAATATTGCGAAAAACAACAATCTTCCATTATAGAGTGAATGTTTTAGGTGTATAGAAGGCATTTTTTTAATTTTTAGAAATTTTAATTTTTCACATTTTTCCACGAAAAGTGCCAATACCCAATTGCCCTTTGGGTTCTAGGTGAAATTCTCACTCGACACAAATAAAACAAAAATGTTTCCATGGTGTGTATTGTTGTTCATTTTCATCAAGTAAACAAAATAAAACCCAGAATAAATCATTAAAGGCAAGAAATGAGCCTAAAAGATGCCTCAGCGCAAAAGTTAATGTTAGTAAAAGAGCCCAAATTTCAAAAAATATTGCGAAAAACAACAATCTTCCATCATAGAGTGAATGTTTGAGGTGTATAGAAGGCATTTATTTCATTTTTAGAAATTTTAATTTTTCACATTTTTCCATGAAAAGTGCCAATACCCCCCCTTTGGGTTCTAGGTGAAATTCTCACTCAACACAAATCAAACAAAAATGTTTCCATGGTGTGTATTGTTGTTCATTTTCATCAAATAAACAAAATAAAACCCAGAA
The DNA here is from genome assembly GCF_022747635.1 of Hetaerina americana. Lineage (NCBI taxonomy): Eukaryota > Metazoa > Arthropoda > Insecta > Odonata > Calopterygidae > Hetaerina > Hetaerina americana. The sequence continues at coordinate 79,003 of NW_027287050.1, read as the reverse complement.
TAAATCATTAAAGACAAGAAATGAGCCTAAAAAATGCCTCAGCGCAAATGTTAATGTTAGTAAAAGAGCCCAAATTTCAAAAAATATTGCGAAAAACAACAATCTTCCATTATAGAGTGAATGTTTGAGGTGTTTAGAAGGCATTTATTTCATTTTTAGAAATTTTAATTTTTCACATTTTTCCACGAAAAAGGCCAATACCCCCCCCCTTTTGGTTCTAGGTGAAATTCTCACTCAACACAAATCAAACAAAAATGCTTCAATGGTGTGTATTGTTGTTCATTTTCATCAAATAAACAAAATAAAACCCAGAATAAATCATTAAAGACAAGAAATGAGCATAAAAGATGCCTCAGCGCAAGTGTTAATGTTAGTAAAAGAGCCCAAATTTCAAAAAATATTGCGAAAAACAACAATCTTCCATCATAGAGTGAATGTTTGATGTGTATAGAAGGCATTTATTTCATTTTTAGAAATTTTAATTTTTCACATTTTTCCACGAAAAAGGCCAATACCCCCCCCTTTGGGTTCTAGGTGAAATTCTCACTCGACACAAATCAAACAAAAACGTTTCCATGGTGTGTATTGTTGTTCATTTTCATCAAATAAACAAAATAAAACCCAGAATAAATCATTAAAGACAAGAAATGAGCCTAAAAGATGCCTCAGCGCAAATGTTAATGTTAGTAAAAGAGCCCAAATTTCAAAAAATATTGAGAAAAACAACAATCTTCCATTATAGAGTGAATGTTTGAGGTGTATAGAAGGCATTTATTTCATTTTTAGAAATGTTAATTTTTCACATTTTTCCACGAAAAGTGCCAATACCCCCCCCCTTTGGGTTCTAGGTGAAATTCTCACTCGACACAAATAAAACAAAAATGTTTCCATGGTGTGTATTGTTGTTCATTTTCATCAAATAAACAAAATAAAACCCAGAATAAATCATTAAAGGCAAGAAATGAGCCTAAAAGATGCCTCAGCGCAAAAGTTAATGTTAGTAAAAGAGCCCAAATTTCAAAAAATATTGCGAAAAACAACAATCTTCCATCATAGAGTGAATGTTTGAGGTGTATAGAAGGCATTTATTTCATTTTTAGAAATTTTAATTTTTCACATTTTTCCATGAAAAGTGCCAATACCCCCCCTTTGGGTTCTAGGTGAAATTCTCACTCAACACAAATCAAACAAAAATGTTTCCATGGTGTGTATTGTTGTTCATTTTCATCAAATAAACAAAATAAAACCCAGAATAAATCATTAAAGACAAGAAATGAGCCTAAAAGATGCCTCAGCGCAAATGTTAATGTTAGTAAAAGAGCCCAAATTTCAAAAAATATTGCGAAAAACAACAATCTTCCATTATAGAGTGAATGTTTGAGGTGTTTAAAAGGCATTTATTTCATTTTTAGACATTTTAATTTTTCACATTTTTCCACGAAAAAGGCCAATACCCCCCCCTTTGGGTTCTAGGTGAAATTCTCACTCGACACAAATAACACAAAAATGTTTCCATGGTGTGTATTGTTGTTCATTTTCATCAAATAAACAAAATAAAACCAGAAATAAATCATTAAAGCAAGTGTTAATGTTAGTAAAAGAGCCCAAATTTCAAAAAATATTGCGAAAAACAATAGTCTTCCATTATAGAGTGAATGTTTGAGGTGTATAGAAGGCATTTATTTCATTTTTAGAAATGATAATTTTTCACATTTTTCCATGAAAATGCCAATACCCCCCCTTGGGTTCCAGGTGAAATTCTCACTCGACACTAATCAAACAAAAATGTTTCCATGGTGTGTATTTTTGTTCATTTTCATCAAATAAACAAAATAAAACCCAGAATAAATCATTAAAGACAAGAAATGAGCCTAAAAGTTGCCTCAGCGCAAATGTTAATGTTAGTAAAAGAGCCCAAATTTCAAAAAATATTGCGAAAAACAACAATCTTCCATTATAGAGTGAATGTTTTAGGTGTATAGAAGGCATTTTTTTAATTTTTAGAAATTTTAATTTTTCACATTTTTCCACGAAAAGTGCCAATACCCAATTGCCCTTTGGGTTCTAGGTGAAATTCTCACTCGACACAAATAAAACAAAAATGTTTCCATGGTGTGTATTGTTGTTCATTTTCATCAAATAAACAAAATAAAACCCAGAATAAATCATTAAAGACAAGAAATAAGCCTAAAAAATGCCTCAGCGCAAATGTTAATGTTAGTAAAAGAGCCCAAATTTCAAAAAATATTGCGAAAAACAACAATCTTCCATTATAGAGTGAATGTTTGAGGTGTTTAGAAGGCATTTATTTCATTTTTAGAAATTTTAATTTTTCACATTTTTCCACGAAAAAGGCCAATACCCCCCCCCTTTTGGTTCTAGGTGAAATTCTCACTCAACACAAATCAAACAAAAATGCTTCAATGGTGTGTATTGTTGTTCATTTTCATCAAATAAACAAAATAAAACCCAGAATAAATCATTAAAGACAAGAAATGAGCATAAAAGATGCCTCAGCGCAAGTGTTAATGTTAGTAAAAGAGCCCAAATTTCAAAAAATATTGCGAAAAACAACAATCTTCCATCATAGAGTGAATGTTTGATGTGTATAGAAGGCATTTATTTCATTTTTAGAAATTTTAATTTTTCACATTTTTCCACGAAAAAGGCCAATACCCCCCCCTTTGGGTTCTAGGTGAAATTCTCACTCGACACAAATCAAACAAAAACGTTTCCATGGTGTGTATTGTTGTTCATTTTCATCAAATAAACAAAATAAAACCCAGAATAAATCATTAAAGACAAGAAATGAGCCTAAAAGATGCCTCAGCGCAAATGTTAATGTTAGTAAAAGAGCCCAAATTTCAAAAAATATTGAGAAAAACAACAATCTTCCATTATAGAGTGAATGTTTGAGGTGTATAGAAGGCATTTATTTCATTTTTAGAAATGTTAATTTTTCACATTTTTCCACGAAAAGTGCCAATACCCCCCCCTTTGGGTTCTAGGTGAAATTCTCACTCGACACAAATAAAACAAAAATGTTTCCATGGTGTGTATTGTTGTTCATTTTCATCAAATAAACAAAATAAAACCCAGAATAAATCATTAAAGGCAAGAAATGAGCCTAAAAGATGCCTCAGCGCAAAAGTTAATGCTAGTAAAAGAGCCCAAATTTCAAAAAATATTGCGAAAAACCACAATCTTCCATTATAGAGTGAATGTTTTAGGTGTATAGAAGGCATTTATTTCATTTTTAGAAATTTTAATTTTTCACATTTTTCCACGAAAAAGGCCAATACCCCCCCCCTTTGGGTTCTAGGTGAAATTCTAACTCGACACAAATCAAACAAAAACGTTTCCATGGTGTGTATTGTTGTTCATTTTCATCAAATAAACAAAATAAAACCCAGAATAAATCATTAAAGACAAGAAATGAGCCTAAAAGATGCCTCAGCGCAAATGTTAATGTTAGTAAAAGAGCCCAAATTTCAAAAAATATTGCGAAAAACAACAATCTTCCATTATAGAGTGAATGTTTGAGGTGTAAAGAAGGCATTTATTTCATTTTTAGAAATGTTAATTTTTCACATTTTTCCACGAAAAGTGCCAATACCCCCCCCTTTGGGTTCTAGGTGAAATTCTCACTCGACACAAATAAAACAAAAATGTTTCCATGGTGTGTATTGTTGTTCATTTTCATCAAATAAACAAAATAAAACCCAGAATAAATCATTAAAGGCAAGAAATGAGCCTAAAAGATGCCTCAGCGCAAATGTTAATGTTAGTAAAAGAGCCCAAATTTCAAAAAATATTGCGAAAAACAACAATCTTCCATCATAGAGTGAATGTTTGAGGTGTATAGAAGGCATTTATTTCATTTTTAGAAATTTTAATTTTTCACATTTTTCCATGAAAAGTGCCAATACCCCCCCTTTGGGTTCTAGGTGAAATTCTCACTCAACACAAATCAAACAAAAATGTTTCCATGGTGTGTATTGTTGTTCATTTTCATCAAATAAACAAAATAAAACCCAGAATAAATCATTAAAGACAAGAAATGAGCCTAAAAGATGCCTCAGCGCAAATGTTAATGTTAGTAAAAGAGCCCAAATTTCAAAAAATATTGCGAAAAACAACAATCTTCCATTATAGAGTGAATGTTTTAGGTGTATAGAAGGCATTTTTTTAATTTTTAGAAATTTTAATTTTTCACATTTTTCCGTGAAAAGTGCCAATACCCCCCCTTTGGGTTCTAGGTGAAAATCTCACTCGACACAAATCAAACAAAAATGTTTCCATGGTGTGTATTGTTGTTCCTTTTCATCAAATAAACAAAATAAAACCCAGAATAAATCATTAAAGGCAAGAAATGAGCCTAAAAGATGCCTCAGCGCAAAAGTTAATGTTAGTAAAAGAGCCCAAATTTCAAAAAATATTGCGAAAAACAACAATCTTCCATCATAGAGTGAATGTTTGAGGTGTATAGAAGGCATTTATTTCATTTTTAGAAATTTTAATTTTTCACATTTTTCCACGAAAAAGGCCAATACCCCCCCTTTGGGTTCTAGGTGAAATTCTCACTCGACACAAATCAAACAAAAATGTTTCCATGGTGTGTATTGTTGTTCATTTTCATCAAATAAACAAAATAAAACCCAGAATAAATCATTAAAGACAAGAAATGAGCATAAAGGTTGCCTCAGCGCAAATGTTAATGTTAGTAAAAGAGCCCAAATTTCAAAAAAATATTGCGAAAAACCACAATCTTCCATTATAGAGTGAATGTTTTAGGTGTATAAAAGGCATTTTTTTAATTTTTAGAAATTTTAATTTTTCACATTTTTCCGTGAAAAGTGCCAATACCCCCCCCTTTGGGTTCTAGGTGAAATTCTCACTCGACACAAATCAAACAAAAATGTTTCCATGGTGTGTATTGTTGTTCATTTTCATCAAATAAAAAAAATAAAACCCAGAATAAATCATTAAAGACAAGAAATGAGCATAAAAGATGCCTCAGCGCAAATGTTAATGTTAGTAAAAGAGCCCAAATTTCAAAAAAATATTGCGAAAAACCACAATCTACCATTATAGAGTGAATGTTTTAGGTGTGTAGAAGGCATTTTTTTAATTTTTAGAAATTTTAATTTTTCACATTTTTCCGTGAAAAGTGCCAATACCCCCCCCTTTGGGTTCTAGGTGAAATTCTCACACGACACAAATCAAACAAAAATGTTTCCATGGTGTGTATTGTTGTTCATTTTCATCAAATAAACAAAATAAAACCCAGAATAAATCATTAAAGACAAGAAATGAGCATAAAAGATGCCTCAGCGCAGGGGGTAATGTTAGTAAAAGAGCCCAAATTTCAAAAAATATTGCGAAAAACAACAATCTTCCATTATAGAGTGAATGTTTGAGGTTAATAGAAGGCATTTATTTCATTTTTAGAAATTTTAATTTTTCACATTTTTCCACGAAAAAGGCCAATACCCCCCCCTTTGGGTTCTAGGTGAAATTCTCACTCAACACAAATCAAACAAAAATGTTTCCATGTTGTGTATTGTTGTTCATTTTCATCAAATAAACAAAATAAAACCCAGAATAAATCATTAAAGACAAGAAATGAGCATAAAAGATGCCTCAGCGCAAATGTTAATGTAAGTAAAAGAGCCCAAATTTCAAAAAATATTGCGAAAAACAACAATCTTCCATTATAGAGTGAATGTTTGAGGTGTATAGAAGGCATTTATTTCATTTTTAGAAATTTTAATTTTTCACATTTTTCCACGAAAAAGGCCAATACTTCCCCCTTTGGGTTCTAGGTGAAATTCTCACTCAACACAAATCAAACAAAAATGTTTCCATGGTGTGTATTGTTGTTCATTTTCATCAAATAAACAAAATAAAACCCAGAATAAATCATTAAAGACAAGAAATGAGCATAAAAGATGCCTCAGCGCAAATGTTAATGTTAGTAAAAGAGCCCAAATTTCAAAAAAATATTGCGAAAAACCACAATCTTCCATTATAGAGTGAATGTTTGAGGTGTATAGAAGGCATTTATTTCATTTTTAGAAATTTTAATATTTCACATTTTTCCATAAAAGTGCCAATACCCCCCTTTGGGTTCTAGGTGAAATTCTCACTCGACACAAATCAAACAAAAATGTTTCCATGGCGTGTATTGTTGTTCATTTTCATCAAATAAACAAAATAAAACCCAGAATAAATCATTAAAGACAAGAAATGAGCATAAAAGATGCCTCAGCGCAAATGTTAATGTTAGTAAAAGAGCCCAAATTTCAAAAAATATTGCGAAAAACAACAATCTTCCATTATAGAGTGAATGTTTGAGGTGTATAGAAGGCATTTATTTCATTTTTAGAAATTTTAATTTTTCACATTTTTCCACGAAAAAGGCCAATACCCCCCCCTTTGGGTTCTAGGTGAAATTCTCACTCGACACAAATCAAACAAAAATGTTTCCATGGTGTGTATTGTTGTTCATTTTCATCAAATAAACAAAATAAAACCCAGAATAAATCATTAAAGACAAGAAATGAGCATAAAAGATGCCTCAGCGCAAATGTTAATGTTAGTAAAAGAGACCAAATTTCAAAAAAATATTGCGAAAAACCACAATCTTCCATTATAGAGTGAATGTTTTAGGTGTATAAAAGGCATTTTTTTAATTTTTAGAAATTTTAATTTTTCACATTTTTCCCCATAAAGCCAATACCCCCCCCTTTGGGTTCTAGGTGAAATTCTCACTCGACACATATAAAACAAAAATGTTTCCATGGTGTGTATTGTTGTTCATTTTCATCAAATAAACAAAATAAAACCAAGAATAAATCATTAAAGACAAGAAATGAGCATAAAAGATGCCTCAGCGCAAGTGTTAATGTTAGTAAAAGAGCCCAAATTTCAAAAAAATATTGCGAAAAACCACAATCTTCCATTATAGAGTGAATGTTTTAGGTGTATAGAAGGCATTTTTTTAATTTTTAGAAATTTTGATTTTTCACATTTTTCCGTGAAAAGTGCCAAAACCCCCCCCTTTGGGTTCTAGGTGAAATTCTCACTCGACACAAATAACACAAAAATGTTTCCATGGTGTGTATTGTTGTTCATTTTCATCAAATAAACAAAATAAAACCAGAAATAAATCATTAAAGACAAGAAATGAGCATAAAAGATGCCTCAGCGCAAGTGTTAATGTTAGTAAAAGAGCCCAAATTTCAAAAAATATTGCGAAAAACAACAGTCTTCCATTATAGAGTGAATGTTTGAGGTGTATAGAAGGCATTTATTTCATTTTTAGAAATGATAATTTTTCACATTTTTCCATGAAAATGCCAATACCCCCCCTTGGGTTCCAGGTGAAATTCTCACTCGACACAAATCAAACAAAAATGTTTCCATGGTGTGTATTTTTGTTCATTTTCATCAAATAAACAAAATAAAACCCAGAATAAATCATTAAAGACAAGAAATGAGCCTAAAAGTTGCCACAGCGCAAATGTTAATGTTAGTAAAAGAGCCCAAATTTCAAAAAATATTGCGAAAAACAACAATCTTCCATTATAGAGTGAATGTTTTAGGTGTATAGAAGGCATTTTTTTAATTTTTAGAAATTTTAATTTTTCACATTTTTCCACGAAAAAGGCCAATACCCCCCCCTTTTGGTTCTAGGTGAAATTCTCACTCAACACAAATCAAACAAAAATGCTTCAATGGTGTGTATTGTTGTTCATTTTCATCAAATAAACAAAATAAAACCCAGAATAAATCATTAAAGACAAGAAATGAGCATAAAAGATGCCTCAGCGCAAGTGTTAATGTTAGTAAAAGAGACCAAATTTCAAAAAAATATTGCGAAAAACCACAATCTTCCATTATAGAGTGAATGTTTTAGGTGTATAGAAGGCATTTTTTTAATTTTTAGAAATTTTAATTTTTCACATTTTTCCGTGAAAAGTGCCAATACCCCCCCTTTGGGTTCTAGGTGAAATTCTCACTCGACACAAATCAAACAAAAATGTTTCCATGGTGTGTATTGTTGTTCATTTTCATCAAATAAACAAAATAAAACCCAGAAAAAATCATTAAAGGCAAGAAATGAGCCTAAAAGATGCCTCAGCGCAAAAGTTAATGTTAGTAAAAGAGCCCAAATTTCAAAAAATATTGCGAAAAACAACAATCTTCCATCATAGAGTGAATGTTTGATGTGTATAGAAGGCATTTATTTCATTTTTAGAAATTTTAATTTTTCACATTTTTCCACGAAAAAGGCCAATACCCCCCCCTTTGGGTTCTAGGTGAAATTCTCACTCGACACAAATCAAACAAAAACGTTTCCATGGTGTGTATTGTTGTTCATTTTCATCAAATAAACAAAATAAAACCCAGAATAAATCATTAAAGACAAGAAATGAGCCTAAAAGATGCCTCAGCGCAAATGTTAATGTTAGTAAAAGAGCCCAAATTTCAAAAAATATTGAGAAAAACAACAATCTTCCATTATAGAGTGAATGTTTGAGGTGTATAGAAGGCATTTATTTCATTTTTAGAAATGTTAATTTTTCACATTTTTCCACGAAAAGTGCCAATACCCCCCCCTTTGGGTTCTAGGTGAAATTCTCACTCGACACAAATAAAACAAAAATGTTTCCATGGTGTGTATTGTTGTTCATTTTCATCAAATAAACAAAATAAAACCCAGAATAAATCATTAAAGGCAAGAAATGAGCCTAAAAGATGCCTCAGCGCAAAAGTTAATGTTAGTAAAAGAACCTAAATTTCAAAAAATATTGCGAAAAACAACAATCTTCCATCATAGAGTGAATGTTTGAGGTGTATAGAAGGCATTTATTTCATTTTTAGAAATTTTAATTTTTCACATTTTTCCATGAAAAGTGCCAATACCCCCCCTTTGGGTTCTAGGTGAAATTCTCACTCAACACAAATCAAACAAAAATGTTTCCATGGTGTGTATTGTTGTTCATTTTCATCAAATAAACAAAATAAAACCATGAATAAATCATTAAAGACAAGAAATGAGCCTAAAAGATGCCTCAGCGCAAATGTTAATGTTAGTAAAAGAGCCCAAATTTCAAAAAATATTGCGAAAAACAACAATCTTCCATTATAGAGTGAATGTTTGAGGTGTTTAGAAGGCATTTATTTCATTTTTAGAAATTTTAATTTTTCACATTTTTCCACGAAAAAGGCCAATACCCCCCCCTTTGGGTTCTAGGTGAAATTCTCACTCGACACAAATCAAACAAAAACGTTTCCATGGTGTGTATTGTTGTTCATTTTCATCAAATAAACAAAATAAAACCCAGAATAAATCATTAAAGACAAGAAATGAGCCTAAAAGATGCCTCAGCGCAAATGTTAATGTTAGTAAAAGAGCCCAAATTCCAAAAAATATTGCGAAAAACAACAATCTTCCATTATAGAGTGAATGTTTGAGGTGTATAGAAGGCATTTATTTCATTTTTAGAAATGTTAATTTTTCACATTTTTCCACGAAAAGTGCCAATACCCCCCCCTTTGGGTTCTAGGTGAAATTCTCACTCGACACAAATCAAACAAAAATGTTTCCATGGTGTGTATTTTTGTTCATTTTCATCAAATAAACAAAATAAAACCCAGAATAAATCATTAAAGACAAGAAATGAGCCTAAAAGTTGCCTCAGCGCAAATGTTAATGTTAGTAAAAGAGCCCAAATTTCAAAAAATATTGCGAAAAACAACAATCTTCCATTATAGAGTGAATGTTTTAGGTGTATAGAAGGCATTTTTTTAATTTTTAGAAATTTTAATTTTTCACATTTTTCCACGAAAAGTGCCAATACCCCCCCCTTTGGGTTCTAGGTGAAATTCTCACTCGACACAAATAAAACAAAAATGTTTCCATGGTGTGTATTGTTGTTCATTTTCATCAAGTAAACAAAATAAAACCCAGAATAAATCATTAAAGGCAAGAAATGAGCCTATAAGATGCCTCAGCGCAAAAGTTAATGTTAGTAAAAGAGCCCAAATTTCAAAAAATATTGCGAAAAACAACAATCTTCCATCATAGAGTGAATGTTTGAGGTGTATAGAAGGCATTTATTTCATTTTTAGAAATTTTAATTTTTCACATTTTTCCATGAAAAGTGCCAATACCCCCCCTTTGGGTTCTAGGTGAAATTCTCACTCAACACATATCAAACAAAAATGTTTCCATGGTGTGTATTGTTGTTCATTTTCATCAAATAAACAAAATAAAACCCAGAATAAATCATTAAAGACAAGAAATGAGCCTAAAAAATGCCTCAGCGCAAATGTTAATGTTAGTAAAAGAGCCCAAATTTCAAAAAATATTGCGAAAAACAACAATCTTCCATTATAGAGTGAATGTTTGAGGTGTTTAGAAGGCATTTATTTCATTTTTAGAAATTTTAATTTTTCACATTTTTCCACGAAAAAGGCCAATACCCCCCCCTTTTGGTTCTAGGTGAAATTCTCACTCAACACAAATCAAACAAAAATGCTTCAATGGTGTGTATTGTTGTTCATTTTCATCAAATAAACAAAATAAAACCCAGAATAAATCATTAAAGACAAGAAATGAGCATAAAAGATGCCTCAGCGCAAGTGTTAATGTTAGTAAAAGAGCCCAAATTTCAAAAAAATATTGCGAAAAACCACAATCTTCCATTATAGAGTGAATGTTTTAGGTGTATAGAAGGCATTTTTTTAATTTTTAGAAATTTTAATTTTTCACATTTTTCCGTGAAAAGTGCCAATACCCTTTGGGTTCTAGGTGAAATTCTCACTCGACACAAATCAAACAAAAATGTTTCCATGGTGTGTATTGTTGTTCATTTTCATCAAATAAACAAAATAAAACCCAGAATAAATCATTAAAGGCAAGAAATGAGCCTAAAAGATGCCTCAGCGCAAAAGTTAATGTTAGTAAAAGAGCCCAAATTTCAAAAAATATTGCGAAAAACAACAATCTTCCATCATAGAGTGAATGTTTGATGTGTATAGAAGGCATTTATTTCATTTTTAGAAATTTTAATTTTTCACATTTTTCCACGAAAAAGGCCAATACCCCCCCCTTTGGGTTCTAGGTGAAATTCTCACTCGACACAAATCAAACAAAAACGTTTCCATGGTGTGTATTGTTGTTCATTTTCATCAAATAAACAAAATAAAACCCAGAATAAATCATTAAAGACAAGAAATGAGCCTAAAAGATGCCTCAGCGCAAATGTTAATGTTAGTAAAAGAGCCCAAATTTCAAAAAATATTGAGAAAAACAACAATCTTCCATTATAGAGTGAATGTTTGAGGTGTATAGAAGGCATTTATTTCATTTTTAGAAATGTTAATTTTTCACATTTTTCCACGAAAAGTGCCAATACCCCCCCCTTTGGGTTCTAGGTGAAATTCTCACTCGACACAAATAAAACAAAAATGTTTCCATGGTGTGTATTGTTGTTCATTTTCATCAAATAAACAAAATAAAACCCAGAATAAATCATTAAAGGCAAGAAATGAGCCTAAAAGATGCCTCAGCGCAAAAGTTAATGTTAGTAAAAGAGCCCAAATTTCAAAAAATATTGCGAAAAACAACAATCTTCCATCATAGAGTGAATGTTTGAGGTGTATAGAAGGCATTTATTTCATTTTTAGAAATTTTAATTTTTCACATTTTTCCATGAAAAGTGCCAATACCCCCCCTTTGGGTTCTAGGTGAAATTCTCACTCAACACAAATCAAACAAAAATGTTTCCATGGTGTGTATTGTTGTTCATTTTCATCAAATAAACAAAATAAAACCCAGAATAAATCATTAAAGACAAGAAATGAGCCTAAAAGATGCCTCAGCGCAAATGTTAATGTTAGTAAAAGAGCCCAAATTTCAAAAAATATTGCGAAAAACAACAATCTTCCATTATAGAGTGAATGTTTGAGGTGTTTAGAAGGCATTTATTTCATTTTTAGAAATTTTAATTTTTCACATTTTTCCACGAAAAAGGCCAATACCCCCCCCTTTGGGTTCTAGGTGAAATTCTCACTCGACACAAATCAAACAAAAACGTTTCCATGGTGTGTATTGTTGTTCATTTTCATCAAATAAACAAAATAAAACCCAGAATAAATCATTAAAGACAAGAAATGAGCCTAAAAGATGCCTCAGCGCAAATGTTAATGTTAGTAAAAGAGCCCAAATTTCAAAAAATATTGCGAAAAACAACAATCTTCCATTATAGAGTGAATGTTTGAGGTGTATAGAAGGCATTTATTTCATTTTTAGAAATGTTAATTTTTCACATTTTTCCACGAAAAGTGCCAATACCCCCCCCTTTGGGTTCTAGGTGAAATTCTCACTCGACACAAATAAAACAAAAATGTTTCCATGGTGTGTATTGTTGTTCATTTTCATCAAATAAACAAAATAAAACCCAGAATAAATCATTAAAGGCAAGAAATGAGCCTAAAAGATGCCTCAGCGCATATGTTAATGTTAGTAAAAGAGCCCAAATTTCAAAAAATATTGCGAAAAACAACAATCTTCCATCATAGAGTGAATGTTTGAGGTGTATAGAAGGCATTTATTTCATTTTTAGAAATTTTAATTTTTCACATTTTTCCATGAAAAGTGCCAATACCCCCCCTTTGGGTTCTAGGTGAAATTCTCACTCAACACAAATCAAACAAAAATGTTTCCATGGTGTGTATTGTTGTTCATTTTCATCAAATAAACAAAATAAAACCCAGAATAAATCATTAAAGACAAGAAATGAGCCTAAAAGATGCCTCAGCGCAAATGTTAATGTTAGTAAAAGAGCCAAAATTTCAAAAAATATTGCGAAAAACAACAATCTTCCATTATAGAGTGAATGTTTTAGGTGTATAGAAGGCATTTTTTTAATTTTTAGAAATTTTAATTTTTCACATTTTTCCGTGAAAAGTGCCAATACCCCCCCTTTGGGTTCTAGGTGAAAATCTCACTCGACACAAATCAAACAAAAATGTTTCCATGGTGTGTATTGTTGTTCCTTTTCATCAAATAAACAAAATAAAACCCAGAATAAATCATTAAAGGCAAGAAATGAGCCTAAAAGATGCCTCAGCGCAAAAGTTAATGTTAGTAAAAGAGCCCAAATTTCAAAAAAATATTGCGAAAAACCACAATCTTCCATTATAGAGTGAATGTTTTAGGTGTATAAAAGGCATTTTTTTAATTTTTAGAAATTTTAATTTTTCACATTTTTCCGTGAAAAGTGCCAATACCCCCCCCTTTGGGTTCTAGGTGAAATTCTCACTCGACACAAATCAAACAAAAATGTTTCCATGGTGTGTATTGTTGTTCATTTTCATCAAATAAAAAAAATAAAACCCAGAATAAATCATTAAAGACAAGAAATGAGCATAAAAGATGCCTCAGCGCAAATGTTAATGTTAGTAAAAGAGCCCAAATTTCAAAAAAATATTGCGAAAAACCACAATCTACCATTATAGAGTGAATGTTTTAGGTGTATAGAAGGCATTTTTTTAATTTTTAGAAATTTTGATTTTTCACATTTTTCCGTGAAAAGTGCCAAAACCCCCCCCTTTGGGTTCTAGGTGAAATTCTCACTCGACACAAATAACACAAAAATGTTTCCATGGTGTGTATTGTTGTTCATTTTCATCAAATAAACAAAATAAAACCAGAAATAAATCATTAAAGACAAGAAATGAGCATAAAAGATGCCTCAGCGCAAGTGTTAATGTTAGTAAAAGAGCCCAAATTTCAAAAAATATTGCGAAAAACAACAGTCTTCCATTATAGAGTGAATGTTTGAGGTGTATAGAAGGCATTTATTTCATTTTTAGAAATGATAATTTTTCACATTTTTCCATGAAAATGCCAATACCCCCCCCTTGGGTTCCAGGTGAAATTCTCACTCGACACAAATCAAACAAAAATGTTTCCATGGTGTGTATTTTTGTTCATTTTCATCAAATAAACAAAATAAAACCCAGAATAAATCATTAAAGACAAGAAATGAGCCTAAAAGTTGCCTCAGCGCAAATGTTAATGTTAGTAAAAGAGCCCAAATTTCAAAAAATATTGCGAAAAACAACAATCTTCCATTAAAGAGTGAATGTTTTAGGTGCATAGAAGGCATTTTTTTAATTTTTAGAAATTTTAATTTTTCACATTTTTCCACGAAAAGTGCCAATACCCCCCCCTTTGGGTTCTAGGTGAAATTCTCACTCGACACAAATAAAACAAAAATGTTTCCATGGTGTGTATTGTTGTTCATTTTCATCAAGTAAACAAAATAAAACCCAGAATAAATCATTAAAGGCAAGAAATGAGCTTAAAAGATGCCTCAGCGCAAAAGTTAATGTTAGTAAAAGAGCCCAAATTTAAAAAAATATTGCGAAAAACAACAATCTTCCATCATAGAGTGAATGTTTGAGGTGTATAGAAGGCATTTATTTCATTTTTAGAAATTTTAATTTTTCACATTTTTCCATGAAAAGTGCCAATACCCCCCCTTTGGGTTCTAGGTGAAATTCTCACTCAACACAAATCAAACAAAAATGTTTCCATGGTGTGTATTGTTGTTCATTTTCATCAAATAAACAAAATAAAACCCAGAATAAATCATTAAAGACAAGAAATGAGCCTAAAAAATGCCTCAGCGCAAATGTTAATGTTAGTAAAAGAGCCCAAATTTCAAAAAATATTGCGAAAAACAACAATCTTCCATCATAGAGTGAATGTTTGATGTGTATAGAAGGCATTTATTTCATTTTTAGAAATTTTAATTTTTCACATTTTTCCACGAAAAAGGCCAATACCCCCTTTGGGTTCTAGGTGAAATTCTCACTCGACACAAATCAAACAAAAACGTTTCCATGGTGTGTATTGTTGTTCATTTTCATCAAATAAACAAAATAAAACCCAGAATAAATCATTAAAGACAAGAAATGAGCCTAAAAGATGCCTCAGCGCAAATGTTAATGTTAGTAAAAGAGCCCAAATTTCAAAAAATATTGAGAAAAACAACAATCTTCCATTATAGAGTGAATGTTTGAGGTGTATAGAAGGCATTTATTTCATTTTTAGAAATGTTAATTTTTCACATTTTTCCACGAAAAGTGCCAATACCCCCCCCTTTGGGTTCTAGGTGAAATTCTCACTCGACACAAATAAAACAAAAATGTTTCCATGGTGTGTATTGTTGTTCATTTTCATCAAATAAACAAAATAAAACCCAGAATAAATCATTAAAGGCAAGAAATGAGCCTAAAAGATGCCTCAGCGCAAAAGTTAATGTTAGTAAAAGAGCCCAAATTTCAAAAAATATTGCGAAAAACAACAATCTTCCATCATAGAGTGAATGTTTGAGGTGTATAGAAGGCATTTATTTCATTTTTAGAAATTTTAATTTTTCACATTTTTCCATGAAAAGTGCCAATACCCCCCCTTTGGGTTCTAGGTGAAATTCTCACTCAACACAAATCAAACAAAAATGTTTCCATGGTGTGTATTGTTGTTCATTTTCATCAAATAAACAAAATAAAACCCAGAATAAATCATTAAAGACAAGAAATGAGCCTAAAAGATGCCTCAGCGCAAATGTTAATGTTAGTAAAAGAGCCCAAATTTCAAAAAATATTGCGAAAAAACAACAATCTTCCATTATAGAGTGAATGTTTGAGGTGTTTAGAAGGCATTTATTTCATTTTTAGAAATTTTAAATTTTCACATTTTTCCACGAAAAAGGCCAATACCCCCCCCTTTGGGTTCTAGGTGAAATTCTCACTCGACACAAATCAAACAAAAACGTTTCCATGGTGTGTATTGTTGTTCATTTTCATCAAATAAACAAAATAAAACCCAGAATAAATCATTAAAGACAAGAAATGAGCCTAAAAGATGCCTCAGCGCAAATGTTAATGTTAGTAAAAGAGCCCAAATTTCAAAAAATATTGCGAAAAACAACAATCTTCCATTATAGAGTGAATGTTTGAGGTGTATAGAAGGCATTTATTTCATTTTTAGAAATGTTAATTTTTCACATTTTTCCACGAAAAGTGCCAATACCCCCCCCTTTGGGTTCTAGGTGAAATTCTCACTCGACACAAATAAAACAAAAATGTTTCCATGGTGTGTATTGTTGTTCATTTTCATCAAATAAACAAAATAAAACCCAGAATAAATCATTAAAGACAAGAAATGAGCCTAAAAGATGCCTCAGCGCAAATGTTAATGTTAGTAAAAGAGCCCAAATTTCAAAAAATATTGCGAAAAACAACAATCTTCCATTATAGAGTGAATGTTTGAGGTGTATAGAAGGCATTTATTTCATTTTTAGAAATTTTAATTTTTCACAATTTTCCATGAAAAGTGCCAATACCCCCCCCTTTGGGTTCTAGGTGAAATTCTCACTCGACACAAATCAAACAAAAATGTTTCCATGGTGTGTATTGTTGTTCATTTTCATCAAATAAACAAAATAAAACCCAGAATAAATCATTAAAGGCAAGAAATGAGCCTAAAAGATGCCTCAGCGCAAATGTTAATGTTAGTAAAAGAGCCCAAATTTCAAAAAATATTGCGAAAAACAACAATCTTCCATCATAGAGTGAATGTTTGAGGTGTATAGAAGGCATTTATTTCATTTTTAGAAATTTTAATTTTTCACATTTTTCCATGAAAAGTGCCAATACCCCCCCTTTGGGTTCTAGGTGAAATTCTCACTCAACACAAATCAAACAAAAATGTTTCCATGGTGTGTATTGTTGTTCATTTTCATCAAATAAACAAAATAAAACCCAGAATAAATCATTAAAGACAAGAAATGAGCCTAAAAGATGCCTCAGCGCAAATGTTAATGTTAGTAAAAGAGCCCAAATTTCAAAAAAATATTGCGAAAAACCACAATCTTCCATTATAGAGTGAATGTTTGAGGTGTATAGAAGGCATTTTTTTAATTTTTTGAAATTTTAATTTTTCACATTTTTCCGTGAAAAGTGCCAATACCCCCCCCTTTGGGTTCTAGGTGAAATTCTCACTCGACACAAATCAAACAAAAATGTTTCCATGGTGTGTATTGTTGTTCATTTTCATAAAATAAACAAAATAAAACCCAGAATAAATCATTAAAGACAAGAAATGAGCATAAAAGATGCCTCAGCGCAAATGTTAATGTTAGTAAAAGAGCCCAAATTTCAAAAAATATTGCGAAAAACAACAATCTTCCATTATAGAGTGAATGTTTGAGGTGTATAGAAGGCATTTATTTCATTTTTAGAAATTTTAATTTTTCACATTTTTCCACGAAAAGTGCCAATACCCCCCCCCCTTTGGGTTCTAGGTGAAATTCTCACTCGACACAAATCAAACAAAAATGTTTCCATGGTGTGTATTGTTGTTCATTTTCATCAAATAAACAAAATAAAACCCAGAATAAATCATTAAAGACAAGAAATGAGCATAAAAGATGCCTCAGCGCAAATGTTAATGTTAGTAAAAGAGCCCAAATTTCAAAAAATATTGCGAAAAACAACAATCTTCCATTATAGAGTGAATGTTTGAGGTGTATAGAAGGCATTTATTTCATTTTTAGAAATTTTAATTTTTCACATTTTTCCACGAAAAAGGCCAATACCCCCCCCTTTGGGTTCTAGGTGAAATTCTCACTCAACACAAATCAAACAAAAATGTTTCCATGGTGTGTATTGTTGTTCATTTTCATCAAATAAACAAAATAAAACCCAGAATAAATCATTTAAGACAAGAAATGAGCATAAAAGATGCCTCAGCGCAAATGTTAATGTTAGTAAAAGAGCCCAAATTTCAAAAAATATTGCGAAAAACAACAATCTTCCATTATAGAGTGAATGTTTGAGGTGTATAGAAGGCATTTATTTCATTTTTAGAAAAAAATTAATTTTTCACATTTTTCCACGAAAAAGGCCAATACCCCCCCCTTTGGGTTCTAGGTGAAATTCTCACTCGACACAAATCAAACAAAAATGTTTCCATGGCGTGTATTGTTGTTCATTTTCATCAAATAAACAAAATAAAACCCAGAATAAATCATTAAAGACAAGAAATGAGCATTAAAGATGCCTCAGCGCAAGTGTTAATGTTAGTAAAAGAGCCCAAATTTCAAAAAATATTGCGAAAAACAAAAATCTTCCGTTATAGAGTGAATGTTTGAGGTGTATAGAAGGCATTTATTTCATTTTTAGAAATTTTAATATTTCACATTATTCCATAAAAGTGCCAATACCCCCCCCTTTGGGTTCTAGGTGAAATTCTCACTTGACACAAATCAAACAAAAATGTTTCCATGGTGTGTATTGTTGTTCATTTTCATCAAAAAAACAAAATTAAACCCAGAATAAATCATTAAAGGCAAGAAATGAGCCTAAAAGATGCCTCAGCGCAAAAGTTAATGTAAGTAAAAGAGCCCAAATTTCAAAAAATATTGCGAAAAACAACAATCTTCCATCATAGAGTGAATGTTTGAGGTGTATAGAAGGCATTTATTTCATTTTTAGAAATTTTAATTTTTCACATTTTTCCACGAAAAAGGCCAATACCCCCCCCTTTGGGTTCTAGGTGAAATTCTCACTCGACACAAATCATACAAAAATGTTTCCATGGTGTGTATTGTTGTTCATTTTCATAAAATAAACAAAATAAAACCCAGAATAAATCATTAAAGACAAGAAATGAGCATAAAAGATGCCTCAGCGCAAATGTTAATGTTAGTAAAAGAGCCCAAATTTCAAAAAATATTGCGAAAAACAACAATCTTCCATTATAGAGTGAATGTTTGAGGTGTATAGAAGGCATTTATTTCATTTTTAGAAATTTTAATTTTTCACATTTTTCCACGAAAAGTGCCAATACCCCCCCCTTTGGGTTCTAGGTGAAATTCTCACTCGACACAAATAAAACAAAAATGTTTCCATGGTGTGTATTGTTGTTCATTTTCATCAAATAAACAAAATAAAACCCAGAATAAATCATTAAAGGCAAGAAAAGAGCATAAAAGATGCCTCAGCGCAAATGTTAATGTTAGTAAAAGAGCCCAAATTTCAAAAAAATATTGCGAAAAACCACAATCTTCCATTATAGAGTGAATGTTTTAGGTGTATAGAAGGCATTTTTTTAATTTTTAGAAATTTTAATTTTTCACATTTTTCCGTGAAAAGTGCCAATACCCCCCCCCTTTGGGTTCTAGGTGAAATTCTCACTCGACACAAATCAAACAAAAATGTTTCCATGGTGTGTATTGTTGTTCATTTTCATCAAATAAACAAAATAAAACCCAGAATAAATCATTAAAGACAAGAAATGAGCATAAAAGATGCCTCAGCGCAAAAGTTAATGTTAGTAAAAGAGCCCAAATTTCAAAAAATATTGCGAAAAACAACAATCTTCCATCATAGAGTGAATGTTTGAGGTGTATAGAAGGCATTTATTTCATTTTTAGAAATTTTAATTTTTCACATTTTTCCATGAAAAGTGCCAATACCCCCCCTTTGGGTTCTAGGTGAAATTCTCACTCAACACAAATCAAACAAAAATGTTTCCATGGTGTGTATTGTTGTTCATTTTCATCAAATAAACAAAATAAAACCCAGAATAAATCATTAAAGACAAGAAATGAGCCTAAAAGATGCCTCAGCGCAAATGTTAATGTTAGTAAAAGAGCCCAAATTTCAAAAAATATTGCGAAAAACAACAATCTTCCATTATAGAGTGAATGTTTGAGGTGTTTAGAAGGCATTTATTTCATTTTTAGAAATTTTAATTTTTCACATTTTTCCACGAAAAAGGCCAATACCCCCCCCTTTGGGTTCTAGGTGAAATTCTCACTCGACACAAATCAAACAAAAACGTTTCCATGGTGTGTATTGTTGTTCATTTTCATCAAATAAACAAAATAAAACCCAGAATAAATCATTAAAGACAAGAAATGAGCCTAAAAGATGCCTCAGCGCAAATGTTAATGTTAGTAAAAGAGCCCAAATTTCAAAAAATATTGCGAAAAACAACAATCTTCCATTATAGAGTGAATGTTTGAGGTGTATAGAAGGCATTTATTTCATTTTTAGAAATGTTAATTTTTCACATTTTTCCACGAAAAGTGCCAATACCCCCCCCTTTGGGTTCTAGGTGAAATTCTCACTCGACACAAATAAAACAAAAATGTTTCCATGGTGTGTATTGTTGTTCATTTTCATCAAATAAACAAAATAAAACCCAGAATAAATCATTAAAGACAAGAAATGAGCCTAAAAGATGCCTCAGCGCAAATGTTAATGTTAGTAAAAGAGCCCAAATTTCAAAAAATATTGCGAAAAACAACAATCTTCCATTATAGAGTGAATGTTTGAGGTGTATAGAAGGCATTTATTTTATTTTTAGAAATTTTAATTTTTCACAATTTTCCATGAAAAGTGCCAATACCCCCCCCTTTGGGTTCTAGGTGAAATTCTCACTCGACACAAATCAAACAAAAATGTTTCCATGGTGTGTATTGTTGTTCATTTTCATCAAATAAACAAAATAAAACCCAGAATAAATCATTAAAGGCAAGAAATGAGCCTAAAAGATGCCTCAGCGCAAATGTTAATGTTAGTAAAAGAGCCCAAATTTCAAAAAATATTGCGAAAAACAACAATCTTCCATCATAGAGTGAATGTTTGAGGTGTATAGAAGGCATTTATTTCATTTTTAGAAATTTTAATTTTTCACATTTTTCCATGAAAAGTGCCAATACCCCCCCTTTGGGTTCTAGGTGAAATTCTCACTCAACACAAATCAAACAAAAATGTTTCCATGGTGTGTATTGTTGTTCATTTTCATCAAATAAACAAAATAAAACCCAGAATAAATCATTAAAGACAAGAAATGAGCCTAAAAGATGCCTCAGCGCAAATGTTAATGTTAGTAAAAGAGCCCAAATTTCAAAAAATATTGCGAAAAACAACAATCTTCCATTATAGAGTGAATGTTTGAGGTGTATAGAAGGCATTTATTTCATTTTTAGAAATTTTAATTTTTCACAATTTTCCATGAAAAGTGCCAATACCCCCCCCTTTGGGTTCTAGGTGAAATTCTCACTCGACACAAATCAAACAAAAATGTTTCCATGGTGTGTATTGTTGTTCATTTTCATCAAATAAACAAAATAAAACCCAGAATAAATCATTAAAGGCAAGAAATGAGCCTAAAAGATGCCTCAGCGCAAAAGTTAATGTTAGTAAAAGAGCCCAAATTTCAAAAAATATTGCGAAAAACAACAATCTTCCATCATAGAGTGAATGTTTGAGGTGTATAGAAGGCATTTTTTTAATTTTTAGAAATTTTAATTTTTCACATTTTTCCGTGAAAAGTGCCAATACCCCCCTCTTTGGGTTCTAGGTGAAATTCTCACTCGACACAAATCAAACAAAAATGTTTCCATGGTGTGTATTGTTGTTCATTTTCATCAAATAAACAAAATAAAACCCAGAATAAATCATTAAAGACAAGAAATGAGCATAAAAGATGCCTCAGCGCAAATGTTAATGTTAGTAAAAGAGCCCAAATTTCAAAAAAATATTGCGAAAAACCACAATCTTCCATTATAGAGTGAATGTTTGAGGTGTATAGAAGGCATTTTTTTAATTTTTAGAAATTTTAATTTTTCACATTTTTCCGTGAAAAGTGCCAATACCCCCCCCTTTGGGTTCTAGGTGAAATTCTCACTCGACAAAAATCAAACAAAAATGTTTCCATGGTGTGTATTGTTGTTCATTTTCATAAAATAAACAAAATAAAACCCAGAATAAATCATTAAAGACAAGAAATGAGCATAAAAGATGCCTCAGCGCAAATGTTAATGTTAGTAAAAGAGCCCAAATTTCAAAAAATATTGCGAAAAACAACAATCTTCCATTATAGAGTGAATGTTTGAGGTGTATAGAAGGCATTTATTTCATTTTTAGAAATTTTAATTTTTCACATTTTTCCACGAAAAGTGCCAATACCCCCCCCCCCTTTGGGTTCTAGGTGAAATTCTCACTCGACACAAATCAAACAAAAATGTTTCCATGGTGTGTATTGTTGTTCATTTTCATTAAATAAACAAAATAAAACCCAGAATAAATCATTAAAGACAAAAATGAGCATAAAAGATGCCTCAGCGCAAATGTTAATGTTAGTAAAAGAGCCCAAATTTCAAAAAATATTGCGAAAAACAACAATCTTCCATTATAGAGTGAATGTTTGAGGTGTATAGAAGGCATTTATTTCATTTTTAGAAATTTTAATTTTTCACATTTTTCCACGAAAAAGGCCAATACCCCCCCCTTTGGGTTCTAGGTGAAATTCTCACTCAACACAAATCAAACAAAAATGTTTCCATGGTGTGTATTGTTGTTCATTTTCATCAAATAAACAAAATAAAACCCAGAATAAATCATTTAAGACAAGAAATGAGCATAAAAGATGCCTCAGCGCAAATGTTAATGTTAGTAAAAGAGCCCAAATTTCAAAAAATATTGCGAAAAACAACAATCTTCCATTATAGAGTGAATGTTTGAGGTGTATAGAAGGCATTTATTTCATTTTTAGAAAAAAATTAATTTTTCACATTTTTCCACGAAAAAGGCCAATACCCCCCCCTTTGGGTTCTAGGTGAAATTCTCACTCGACACAAATCAAACAAAAATGTTTCCATGGCGTGTATTGTTGTTCATTTTCATCAAATAAACAAAATAAAACCCAGAATAAATCATTAAAGACAAGAAATGAGCATAAAAGATGCCTCAGCGAAAGTGTTAATGTTAGTAAAAGAGCCCAAATTTCAAAAAATATTGCGAAAAACAAAAATCTTCCGTTATAGAGTGAATGTTTGAGGTGTATAGAAGGCATTTATTTCATTTTTAGAAATTTTAATATTTCACATTATTCCATAAAAGTGCCAATACCCCCCCCTTTGGGTTCTAGGTGAAATTCTCACTTGACACAAATCAAACAAAAATGTTTCCATGGTGTGTATTGTTGTTCATTTTCATCAAAAAAACAAAATTAAACCCAGAATAAATCATTAAAGGCAAGAAATGAGCCTAAAAGATGCCTCAGCGCAAAAGTTAATGTTAGTAAAAGAGCCCAAATTTCAAAAAATATTGCGAAAAACAACAATCTTCCATCATAGAGTGAATGTTTGAGGTGTATAGAAGGCATTTATTTCATTTTTAGAAATTTTAATTTTTCACATTTTTCCACGAAAAAGGCCAATACCCCCCCCTTTAGGTTCTAGGTGAAATTCTCACTCGACACAAATCATACAAAAATGTTTCCATGGTGTGTATTGTTGTTCATTTTCATAAAATAAACAAAATAAAACCCAGAATAAATCATTAAAGACAAGAAATGAGCATAAAAGATGCCTCAGCGCAAATGTTAATGTTAGTAAAAGAGCCCAAATTTCAAAAAATATTGCGAAAAACCACAATCTTCCATTATAGAGTGAATGTTTGAGGTGTATAGAAGGCATTTATTTCATTTTTAGAAATTTTAATTTTTCACATTTTTCCACGAAAAGTGCCAATACCCCCCCCTTTGGGTTCTAGGTGAAATTCTCACTCGACACAAATAAAACAAAAATGTTTCCATGGTGTGTATTGTTGTTCATTTTCATCAAATAAACAAAATAAAACCCAGAATAAATCATTAAAGGCAAGAAATGAGCATAAAAGATGCCTCAGCGCAAATGTTAATGTTAGTAAAAGAGCCCAAATTTCAAAAAAATATTGCGAAAAACCACAATCTTCCATTATAGAGTGAATGTTTTAGGTGTATAGAAGGCATTTTTTTAATTTTTAGAAATTTTAATTTTTCACATTTTTCCATGAAAAGTGCCAATACCCCCCCCCTTTGGGTTCTAGGTGAAATTCTCACTCGACACAAATCAAACAAAAATGTTTCCATGGTGTGTATTGTTGTTCATTTTCATCAAATAAACAAAATAAAACCCAGAATAAATCATTAAAGACAAGAAATGAGCATAAAAGATGCCTCAGCGCAAATGTTAATGTTAGTAAAAGAGCCCAAATTTCAAAAAATATTGCGAAAAACAACAATCTTCCATTATAGAGTGAATGTTTGAGGTGTATAGAAGGCATTTATTTCATTTTTAGAAATTTTAATTTTTCACATTTTTCCACGAAAAAGGCCAATACCACCCCCTTTGGGTTCTAGGTGAAATTCTCACTCAACACAAATCAAAAAAAAATGTTTCCATGGTGTGTATTGTTGTTCATTTTCATCAAATAAACAAAATAAAACCCAGAATAAATCATTTAAGACAAGAAATGAGCATAAAAGATGCCTCAGCGCAAATGTTAATGTTAGTAAAAGAGCCCAAATTTCAAAAAATATTGCGAAAAACAACAATCTTCCTTTATAGAGTGAATGTTTGAGGTGTATAGAAGGCATTTATTTCATTTTTAGAAAAAAATTAATTTTTCACATTTTTCCACGAAAAAGGCCAATACCCCCCCCTTTGGGTTCTAGGTGAAATTCTCACTCGACACAAATCAAACAAAAATGTTTCCATGGCGTGTATTGTTGTTCATTTTCATCAAATAAACAAAATAAAACCCAGAATAAATCATTAAAGACAAGAAATGAGCATAAAAGATGCCTCAGCGCAAGTGTTAATGTTAGTAAAAGAGCCCAAATTTCAAAAAATATTGCGAAAAACAAAAATCTTCCGTTATAGAGTGAATGTTTGAGGTGTATAGAAGGCATTTATTTCATTTTTAGAAATTTTAATATTTCACATTATTCCATAAAAGTGCCAATACCCCCCCCTTTGGGTTCTAGGTGAAATTCTCACTTGACACAAATCAAACAAAAATGTTTCCATGGTGTGTATTGTTGTTCATTTTCATCAAAAAAACAAAATTCAACCCAGAATAAATCATTAAAGGCAAGAAATGAGCCTAAAAGATGCCTCAGCGCAAGTGTTAATGTTAGTAAAAGAGCCCAAATTTCAAAAAATATTGCGAAAAACAACAATCTACCATTATAGAGTGAATGTTTGAGGTGTATAGAAGGCATTTATTTCATTTTTAGAAATTTTAATTTTTCACATTTATCCACGAAAAAGGCCAATACCCCCCCCTTTGGGTTCTAGGTGAAATTCTCACTCAACACAAATCAAACAAAAATGTTTCCATGGTGTGTATTGTTGTTCATTTTCATCAAATAAACAAAATAAAACCCAGAATAAATCATTAAAGACAAGAAATGAGCATAAAAGATGCCTCAGCGCAAATGTTAATGTTAGTAAAAGAGCCCAAATTTCAAAAAAATATTGCGAAAAACCACAATCTTCCATTATAGAGTGAATGTTTTAGGTGTATAGAAGGCATTTATTTCATTTTTAGAAATTTTAATTTTTCACATTTTTCCATGAAAAGTTCCAATACCCCCCCTATGGGTTCTAGGTAAAAATCTCACTCGACACAAATCAAACAAAAATGTTTCCATGGTGTGTATTGTTGTTCATTTTCATCAAATAAACAAAATAAAACCCAGAATAAATCATTAAAGACAAGAAATGAGCATAAAAGATGCCTCAGCGCAAGTGTTAATGTTAGTAAAAGAGCCCAAATTTCCAAAAATATTGCGAAAAACAACAATCTTCCATTATAGAGTGAATGTTTGAGGTGTATAGAAGGCATTTATTTCATTTTTGGAAATTTTAATTTTTCACATTTTTCCATGGTAAGTGCCAAAACCCCCCCCTTTGGGTTCTAGGTGAAAATCTCACTCGAAACGAATCAAACAAAAATGTTTCCATGGTGTGTATTGTTGTACATTTTCATCAAATAAACAAAATAAAACCCAGAATAAATCATTAAAGACAAGAAATGAGCATAAAAGATGCCTCAGCGCAAGTGTTAATGTTAGTAAAAGAGCCCAAATTTCCAAAAGTATTGCGAAAAACAACAATCTTCCATTATAGAGTGAATTGTTGAGGTGTATAGAAGGCATTTATTTCATTTTTAGAAATTTTAATTTTTCACATTTTTCCATGGAAAGTGCCAATACCCCCCCCTTTGGGTTCTAATTGAAAATCTCACTCGACACGTATCAAACAAAAATGTTTCCATGGTGTGTATTGTTGTTCATTTTCATCAAATAAACAAAATAAAAACCATAATAAATCATTAAAGACAAGAAATGAGCATAAAAGATGCCTCAGCCAAAGTATTAATGTTAGTAAAAGAGCCCAAATTTCCAAAAATATTGCGAAAAACAACAATCTTCCATTATAGAGTGAATGTTTGAGGTGTATAGAAGGCATTTATTTCATTTTTAGAAATTTTAATTTTTCACATTTTTCCACGAAAAGTGCCAATACCCCCCCCTTTGGGTTCTAGGTGAAATTCTCACTCGACACAAATAAAACAAAAATGTTTCCATGGTGTGTATTGTTGTTCATTTTCATCAAATAAACAAAATAAAACCCAGAATAAATCATTAAAGGCAAGAAATGAGCATAAAAGATGCCTCAGCGCAAATGTTAATGTTAGTAAAAGAGCCCAAATTTCAAAAAAATATTGCGAAAAACCACAATCTTCCATTATAGAGTGAATGTTTTAGGTGTATAGAAGGCATTTTTTTAATTTTTAGAAATTTTAATTTTTCACATTTTTCCGTGAAAAGTGCCAATACCCCCTTTGGGTTCTAGGTGAAATTCTCACTCGACACAAATCAAACAAAAATGTTTCCATGGTGTGTATTGTTGTTCATTTTCATCAAATAAACAAAATAAAACCCAGAATAAATCATTAAAGACAAGAAATGAGCATAAAAGATGCCTCAGCGCAAATGTTAATGTTAGTAAAAGAGCCCAAATTTCAAAAAATATTGCGAAAAACAACAATCTTCCATTATAGAGTGAATGTTTGAGGTGTATAGAAGGCATTTATTTCATTTTTAGAAATTTTAATTTTTCACATTTTTCCACGAAAAAGGCCAATACCCCCCCCTTTGGGTTCTAGGTGAAATTCTCACTCAACACAAATCAAACAAAAATGTTTCCATGGTGTGTATTGTTGTTCATTTTCATCAAATAAACAAAATAAAACCCAGAATAAATCATTTAAGACAAGAAATGAGCATAAAAGATGCCTCAGCGCAAATGTTAATGTTAGTAAAAGAGCCCAAATTTCAAAAAATATTGCGAAAAACAACAATCTTCCATTATAGAGTGAATGTTTGAGGTGTATAGAA
Source organism: Hetaerina americana (assembly GCF_022747635.1). Lineage (NCBI taxonomy): Eukaryota > Metazoa > Arthropoda > Insecta > Odonata > Calopterygidae > Hetaerina > Hetaerina americana. The sequence continues at coordinate 51,672 of NW_027287050.1, read as the reverse complement.
GGCATTTATTTCATTTTTAGAAAAAAATTAATTTTTCACATTTTTCCACGAAAAAGGCCAATACCCCCCCCTTTGGGTTCTAGGTGAAATTCTCACTCGACACAAATCAAACAAAAATGTTTCCATGGCGTGTATTGTTGTTCATTTTCATCAAATAAACAAAATAAAACCCAGAATAAATCATTAAAGACAAGAAATGAGCATAAAAGATGCCTCAGCGCAAGTGTTAATGTTAGTAAAAGAGCCCAAATTTAAAAAAATATTGCGAAAAACAAAAATCTTCCGTTATAGAGTGAATGTTTGAGGTGTATAGAAGGCATTTATTTCATTTTTAGAAATTTTAATATTTCACATTATTCCATAAAAGTGCCAATACCCCCCCCTTTGGGTTCTAGGTGAAATTCTCACTTGACACAAATCAAACAAAAATGTTTCCATGGTGTGTATTGTTGTTCATTTTCATCAAAAAAACAAAATTAAACCCAGAATAAATCATTAAAGGCAAGAAATGAGCCTAAAAGATGCCTCAGCGCAAAAGTTAATGTTAGTAAAAGAGCCCAAATTTCAAAAAATATTGCGAAAAACAACAATCTTCCATCATAGAGTGAATGTTTGAGGTGTATAGAAGGCATTTATTTCATTTTTAGAAATTTTAATTTTTCACATTTTTCCACGAAAAAGGCCAATACCCCCCCCTTTGGGTTCTAGGTGAAATTCTCACTCGACACAAATCAAACAAAAATGTTTCCATGGTGTGTATTGTTGTTTATTTTCATCAAATAAACAAAATAAAACCCAGAATAAATCATTAAAGACAAGAAATGAGCATAAAAGATGCCTTAGCGCAAGTGTTAATGTTAGTAAAAGAGCCCAAATTTCAAAAAATATTGCGAAAAACAACAATCTTCCATTATAGAGTGAATGTTTGAGGTGTATAGAAGGCATTTATTTCATTTTTAGAAATTTTAATTTTTCACATTTATCCACGAAAAAGGCCAATACCCCCCCCTTTGGGTTCTAGGTGAAATTCTCACTCAACACAAATCAAACAAAAATGTTTCCATGGTGTGTATTGTTGTTCATTTTCATCAAATAAACAAAATAAATCCCAGAATAAATCATTAAAGACAAGAAATGAGCATAAAAGATGCCTCAGCGAAAATGTTAATGTTAGTAAAAGAGCCCAAATTTCAAAAAAATATTGCGAAAAACCACAATCTTCCATTATAGAGTGAATGTTTTAGGTGTATAGAAGGCATTTTTTTAATTTTTAGAAATTTTAATTTTTCACATTTTTCCGTGAAAAGTTCCAATACCCCCCCCTTTGGGTTCTAGGTGAAATTCTCACTCGACACAAATCAAACAAAAATGTTTCCATGGTGTGTATTGTTGTTCATTTTCATCAAATAAACAAAATAAAACCCAGAATAAATCATTAAAGACAAGAAATGAGCATAAAAGATGCCTCAGCGCAAATGTTAATGTTAGTAAAAGAGCCCAAATTTCAAAAAAATAATGCGAAAAACCACAATCTTCCATTATAGAGTGAATGTTTTAGGTGTATAGAAGGCATTTTTTTAATTTTTAGAAATTTTAATTTTTCACATTTTTCCGTGAAAAGTGCCAATACCCCCCCCTTTGGGTTCTAGGTGAAATTCTCACTCAACACAAATCAAACAAAAATGTTTCCATGGTGTGTATTGTTGTTCATTTTCATCAAATAAACAAAATAAAACCCAGAATAAATCATTAAAGACAAGAAATGAGCATAAAAGATGCCTCAGCGCAAGTGTTAATGTTAGTAAAAGAGCCCAAATTTCAAAAAATATTGCGAAAAACAAAAATCTTCCGTTATAGAGTGAATGTTTGAGGTGTATAGAAGGCATTTATTTCATTTTTAGAAATTTTAATATTTTACATTTTTCCATAAAAGTGCCAATACCCCCCCTTTGGGTTCTAGGTGAAATTCTCACTCGACACAAATCAAACAAAAATGTTTCCATGGCGTGTATTGTTGTTCATTTTCATCAAATAAACAAAATAAAACCCAGAATAAATCATTAAAGACAAGAAATGAGCCTAAAATATGCCTCAGCGCAAATGTTAATGTTAGTAAAAGAGCCCAAATTTCAAAAAATATTGCGAAAAACAACAATCTACCATTATAGAGTGAATGTTTGAGGTGTATAGAAGGCATTTATTTCATTTTTAGAAATTTTAATTTTTCACATTTTTCCACGAAAAAGGCCAAAACCCCCCCCTTTGGGTTCTAGGTGAAATTCTCACTCGACACAAATCAAACAAAAATGTTTCCATGGTGTGTATTGTTGTTCATTTTCATCAAATAAACAAAATAAAACCCAGAATAAATCATTAAAGACAAGAAATGAGCATAAAGGTTGCCTCAGCGCAATTGTTAATGTTAGTAAAAGAGCCCAAATTTCAAAAAAATATTGCGAAAAACCACAATCTTCCATTATAGAGTGAATGTTTTAGGTGTATAAAAGGCATTTTTTTAATTTTTAGAAATTTTAATTTTTCACATTTTTCCGTGAAAAGTGCCAATACCCCCCCCTTTGGGTTCTAGGTGAAATTCTCACTCGACACAAATCAAACAAAAATGTTTCCATGGTGTGTATTGTTTTTCATTTTCATCAAATAAACAAAATTAAACCCAGAATAAATCATTAAAGGCAAGAAATGAGCCTAAAAGATGCCTCAGCGCAAGTGTTAATGTTAGTAAAAGAGCCCAAATTTCAAAAAATATTGCGAAAAACAACAATCTTCCATTATAGAGTGAATGTTTTAGGTGTATAGAAGGCAATTTTTAATTTTTAGAAATTTTAATTTTTCACATTTTTCCGTGAAAAGTGCCAATACCCCCCCCTTTGGGTTCTAGGTGAAATTCTCACTCGACACAAATCAAACAAAAATGTTTCCATGGTGTGTATTGTTGTTCATTTTCATCAAATAAACAAAATAAAACCCAGAATAAATCATTAAAGACAAGAAATGAGAATAAAAGATGCCTCAGCGCAAATGGTAATGTTAGTAAAAGAGCCCAAATTTCAAAAAATATTGCGAAAAACAACAATCTTCCATTATAGAGTGAATGTTTGAGGTGTATAGAAGGCATTTATTTCATTTTTAGAAATTTTAATTTTTCACATTTTTCCACGAAAAAGGCCATTACCCCCCCCTTTGGGTTCTAGGTGAAATTCTCACTCAACACAAATCAAACAAAAATGTTTCCATGGTGTGTATTGTTGTTCATTTTCATCAAATAAAAAAAATAAAACCCAGAATAAATCATTAAAGACAAGAAATGAGCATAAAAGATGCCTCAGCGCAAATGTTAATGTTATTAAAAGAGCCCAAATTTCAAAAAAATATTGCGAAAAACCACAATCTACCATTATAGAGTGAATGTTTTAGGTGTGTAGAAGGCATTTTTTTAATTTTTAGAAATTTTAATTTTTCACATTTTTCCGTGAAAAGTGCCAATACCCCCCCCTTTGGGTTCTAGGTGAAATTCTCACACGACACAAATCAAACAAAAATGTTTCCATGGTGTGTATTGTTGTTCATTTTCATCAAATAAACAAAATAAAACCCAGAATAAATCATTAAAGACAAGAAATGAGCATAAAAGATGCCTCAGCGCAGGGGGTAATGTTAGTAAAAGAGCCCAAATTTCAAAAAATATTGCGAAAAACAACAATCTTCCATTATAGAGTGAATGTTTGAAGTTAATAGAAGGCATTTATTTCATTTTTAGAAATTTTAATTTTTCACATTTTTCCACGAAAAAGGCCAATACCCCCCCCTTTGGGTTCTAGGTGAAATTCTCACTCAACACAAATCAAACAAAAATGTTTCCATGGTGTGTATTGTTGTTCATTTTCATCAAATAAACAAAATAAAACCCAGAATAAATCATTAAAGACAAGAAATGAGCATAAAAGATGCCTCAGCGCAAATGTTAATGTTAGTAAAAGAGCCCAAATTTCAAAAAATATTGCGAAAAACAACAATCTTCCATTATAGAGTGAATGTTTGAGGTGTATAGAAGGCATTTATTTCATTTTTAGAAATTTTAATTTTTCACATTTTTCCACGAAAAAGGCCAATACCCCCCCCTTTGGGTTCTAGGTGAAATTCTCACTCAACACAAATCAAACAAAAATGTTTCCATGGTGTGTATTGTTGTTCATTTTCATCAAATAAGCAAAATAAAACCCAGAATAAATCATTAAAGACAAGAAATGAGCATAAAAGATGCCTCAGCGCAAATGTTAATGTTAGTAAAAGAGCCCAAATTTCAAAAAAATATTGCGAAAAACCACAATCTTCCATTATAGAGTGAATGTTTGAGGTGTATAGAAGGCATTTATTTCATTTTTAGAAATTTTAATATTTCACATTTTTCCATAAAAGTGCCAATACCCCCCTTTGGGTTCTAGGTGAAATTCTCACTCGACACAAATCAAACAAAAATGTTTCCATGGCGTGTATTGTTGTTCATTTTCATCAAATAAACAAAATAAAACCCAGAATAAATCATTAAAGACAAGAAATGAGCATAAAAGATGCCTCAGCGCAAATGTTAATGTTAGTAAAAGAGCCCAAATTTCAAAAAATATTGCGAAAAACAACAATCTTCCATTATAGAGTGAATGTTTGAGGTGTATAGAAGGCATTTATTTCATTTTTAGAAATTTTAATTTTTCACATTTTTCCACGAAAAAGGCCAATACCCCCCCCTTTTGGTTCTAGGTGAAATTCTCACTCGACACAAATCAAACAAAAATGTTTCCATGGTGTGTATTGTTGTTCATTTTCATCAAATAAACAAAATAAAACCCAGAATAAATCATTAAAGACAAGAAATGAGCATAAAAGATGCCTCAGCGCAAATGTTAATGTTAGTAAAAGAGACCAAATTTCAAAAAAATATTGCGAAAAACCACAATCTTCCATTATAGAGTGAATGTTTTAGGTGTATAAAAGGCATTTTTTTAATTTTTAGAAATTTTAATTTTTCACATTTTTCCCCATAAAGCCAATACCCCCCCCTTTGGGTTCTAGGTGAAATTCTCACTCGACACAAATAAAACAAAAATGTTTCCATGGTGTGTATTGTTGTTCATTTTCATCAAATAAACAAAATAAAACAAAGAATAAATCACTAAAGACAAGAAATGAGCATAAAAGATGCCTCAGCGCAAGTGTTAATGTTAGTAAAAGAGCCCAAATTTCAAAAAAATATTGCGAAAAACCACAATCTTCCATTATAGAGTGAATGTTTTAGGTGTATAGAAGGCATTTTTTTAATTTTTAGAAATTTTGATTTTTCACATTTTTCCGTGAAAAGTGCCAAAACCCCCCCCTTTGGGTTCTAGGTGAAATTCTCACTCGACACAAATAACACAAAAATGTTTCCATGGTGTGTATTGTTGTTCATTTTCATCAAATAAACAAAATAAAACCAGAAATAAATCATTAAAGACAAGAAATGAGCATAAAAGATGCCTCAGCGCAAGTGTTAATGTTAGTAAAAGAGCCCAAATTTCAAAAAATATTGCGAAAAACAACAGTCTTCCATTATAGAGTGAATGTTTGAGGTGTATAGAAGGCATTTATTTCATTTTTAGAAATGATAATTTTTCACATTTTTCCATGAAAATGCCAATACCCCCCTTGGGTTCCAGGTGAAATTCTCACTCGACACAAATCAAACAAAAATGTTTCCATGGTGTGTATTTTTGTTCATTTTCATCAAATAAACAAAATAAAACCCAGAATAAATCATTAAAGACAAGAAATGAGCCTAAAAGTTGCCTCAGCGCAAATGTTAATGTTAGTAAAAGAGCCCAAATTTCAAAAAATATTGCGAAAAACAACAATCTTCCATTATAGAGTGAATGTTTTAGGTGTATAGAAGGCATTTTTTTAATTTTTAGAAATTTTAATTTTTCACATTTTTCCACGAAAAGTGCCAATACCCCCCCTTTGGGTTCTAGGTGAAATTCTCACTCGACACAAATAAAACAAAAATGTTTCCATGGTGTGTATTGTTGTTCATTTTCATCAAGTAAACAAAATAAAACCCAGAATAAATCATTAAAGGCAAGAAATGAGCCTAAAAGATGCCTCAGCGCAAAAGTTAATGTTAGTAAAAGAGCCCAAATTTCAAAAAATATTGCGAAAAACAACAATCTTCCATCATAGAGTGAATGTTTGAGGTGTATAGAAGGCATTTATTTCATTTTTAGAAATTTTAATTTTTCACATTTTTCCATGAAAAGTGCCAATACCCCCCCTTTGGGTTCTAGGTGAAATTCTCACTCAACACAAATCAAACAAAAATGTTTCCATGGTGTGTATTGTTGTTCATTTTCATCAAATAAACAAAATAAAACCCAGAATAAATCATTAAAGACAAGAAATGAGCCTAAAAAATGCCTCAGCGCAAATGTTAATGTTAGTAAAAGAGCCCAAATTTCAAAAAATATTGCGAAAAACAACAATCTTCCATTATAGAGTGAATGTTTGAGGTGTTTAGAAGGCATTTATTTCATTTTTAGAAATTTTAATTTTTCACATTTTTCCACGAAAAAGGCCAATACCCCCCCCTTTTGGTTCTAGGTGAAATTCTCACTCAACACAAATCAAACAAAAATGCTTCAATGGTGTGTATTGTTGTTCATTTTCATCAAATAAACAAAATAAAACCCAGAATAAATCATTAAAGACAAGAAATGAGCATAAAAGATGCCTCAGCGCAAGTGTTAATGTTAGTAAAAGAGCCCAAATTTCAAAAAAATATTGCGAAAAACCACAATCTTCCATTATAGAGTGAATGTTTTAGGTGTATAGAAGGCATTTTTTTAATTTTTAGAAATTTTAATTTTTCACATTTTTCCGTGAAAAGTGCCAATACCCCCCCTTTGGGTTCTAGGTGAAATTCTCACTCGACACAAATCAAACAAAAATGTTTCCATGGTGTGTATTGTTGTTCATTTTCATCAAATAAACAAAATAAAACCCAGAATAAATCATTAAAGGCAAGAAATGAGCCTAAAAGATGCCTCAGCGCAAAAGTTAATGTTAGTAAAAGAGCCCAAATTTCAAAAAATATTGCGAAAAACAACAATCTTCCATCATAGAGTGAATGTTTGATGTGTATAGAAGGCATTTATTTCATTTTTAGAAATTTTAATTTTTCACATTTTTCCACGAAAAAGGCCAATACCCCCCCCTTTGGGTTCTAGGTGAAATTCTCACTCGACACAAATCAAACAAAAACGTTTCCATGGTGTGTATTGTTGTTCATTTTCATCAAATAAACAAAATAAAACCCAGAATAAATCATTAAAGACAAGAAATGAGCCTAAAAGATGCCTCAGCGCAAATGTTAATGTTAGTAAAAGAGCCCAAATTTCAAAAAATATTGAGAAAAACAACAATCTTCCATTATAGAGTGAATGTTTGAGGTGTATAGAAGGCATTTATTTCATTTTTAGAAATGTTAATTTTTCACATTTTTCCACGAAAAGTGCCAATACCCCCCCCTTTGGGTTCTAGGTGAAATTCTCACTCGACACAAATAAAACAAAAATGTTTCCATGGTGTGTATTGTTGTTCATTTTCATCAAATAAACAAAATAAAACCCAGAATAAATCATTAAAGGCAAGAAATGAGCCTAAAAGATGCCTCAGCGCAAAAGTTAATGTTAGTAAAAGAGCCCAAATTTCAAAAAATATTGCGAAAAACAACAATCTTCCATCATAGAGTGAATGTTTGAGGTGTATAGAAGGCATTTATTTCATTTTTAGAAATTTTAATTTTTCACATTTTTCCATGAAAAGTGCCAATACCCCCCCTTTGGGTTCTAGGTGAAATTCTCACTCAACACAAATCAAACAAAAATGTTTCCATGGTGTGTATTGTTGTTCATTTTCATCAAATAAACAAAATAAAACCCAGAATAAATCATTAAAAGCAAGAAATGAGCCTAAAAGATGCCTCAGCGCAAATGTTAATGTTAGTAAAAGAGCCCAAATTTCAAAAAATATTGCGAAAAACAACAATCTTCCATCATAGAGTGAATGTTTGAGGTGTATAGAAGGCATTTATTTCATTTTTAGAAATTTTAATTTTTCACATTTTTCCATGAAAAGTGCCAATACCCCCCTTTGGGTTCTAGGTGAAATTCTCACTCAACACAAATCAAACAAAAATGTTTCCATGGTGTGTATTGTTGTTCCTTTTCATCAAATAAACAAAATAAAACCCAGAATAAATCATTAAATGCAAGAAATGAGCCTAAAAGATGCCTCAGCGCAAAAGTTATGTTAGTAAAAGAGCCCAAATTTCAAAAAATATTGCGAAAAAACAACAATCTTCCATCATAGAGTGAATGTTTTAGGTGTATAGAAGGCATTTATTTCATTTTTAGAAATTTTAATTTTTCACATTTTTCCACGAAAAAGGCCAATACCCCCCCTTTGGGTTCTAGGTGAAATTCTCACTCGACACAAATCAAACAAAAATGTTTCCATGGTGTGTATTGTTGTTCATTTTCATCAAATAAACAAAATAAAACCCAGAATAAATCATTAAAGACAAGAAATGAGCATAAAGGTTGCCTCAGCGCAAATGTTAATGTTAGTAAAAGAGCCCAAATTTCAAAAAAATATTGCGAAAAACCACAATCTTCCATTATAGAGTGAATGTTTTAGGTGTATAAAAGGCATTTTTTTAATTTTTAGAAATTTTAATTTTTCACATTTTTCCGTGAAAAGTGCCAATACCCCCCCCTTTGGGTTCTAGGTGAAATTCTCACTCGACACAAATCAAACAAAAATGTTTCCATGGTGTGTATTGTTGTTCATTTTCATCAAATAAAAAAAATAAAACCCAGAATAAATCATTAAAGACAAGAAATGAGCATAAAAGATGCCTCAGCGCAAATGTTAATGTTAGTAAAAGAGCCCAAATTTCAAAAAAATATTGCGAAAAACCACAATCTACCATTATAGAGTGATTGTTTTAGGTGTGTAGAAGGCATTTTTTTAATTTTTAGAAATTTTAATTTTTCACATTTTTCCGTGAAAAGTGCCAATACCCCCCCCTTTGGGTTCTAGGTGAAATTCTCACACGACACAAATCAAACAAAAATGTTTCCATGGTGTGTATTGTTGTTCATTTTCATCAAATAAACAAAATAAAACCCAGAATAAATCATTAAAGACAAGAAATGAGCATAAAAGATGCCTCAGCGCAGGGGGTAATGTTAGTAAAAGAGCCCAAATTTCAAAAAATATTGCGAAAAACAACAATCTTCCATTATAGAGTGAATGTTTGAGGTTAATAGAAGGCATTTATTTCATTTTTAGAAATTTTAATTTTTCACATTTTTCCACGAAAAAGGCCAATACCCCCCCCTTTGGGTTCTAGGTGAAATTCTCACTCAACACAAATCAAACAAAAATGTTTCCATGGTGTGTATTGTTGTTCATTTTCATCAAATAAACAAAATAAAACCCAGAATAAATCATTAAAGACAAGAAATGAGCATAAAAGATGCCTCAGCGCAAATGTTAATGTTAGTAAAAGAGCCCAAATTTCAAAAAATATTGCGAAAAACAACAATCTTCCATTATAGAGTGAATGTTTGAGGTGTATAGAAGGCATTTATTTCATTTTTAGAAATTTTAATTTTTCACATTTTTCCACGAAAAAGGCAAATACCCCCCCCTTTGGGTTCTAGGTGAAATTCTCACTCAACACAAATCAAACAAAAATGTTTCCATGGTGTGTATTGTTGTTCATTTTCATCAAATAAACAAAATAAAACCCAGAATAAATCATTAAAGACAAGAAATGAGCATAAAAGATGCCTCAGCGCAAATGTTAATGTTAGTAAAAGAGCCCAAATTTCAAAAAAATATTGCGAAAAACCACAATCTTCCATTATAGAGTGAATGTTTGAGGTGTATAGAAGGCATTTATTTCATTTTTAGAAATTTTAATATTTCACATTTTTCCATAAAAGTGCCAATACCCCCCTTTGGGTTCTAGGTGAAATTCTCACTCGACACAAATCAAACAAAAATGTTTCCATGGCGTGTATTGTTGTTCATTTTCATCAAATAAACAAAATAAAACCCAGAATAAATCATTAAAGACAAGAAATGAGCATAAAAGATGCCTCGCCGCAAATGTTAATGTTAGTAAAAGAGCCCAAATTTCAAAAAATATTGCGAAAAACAACAATCTTCCATTATAGAGTGAATGTTTGAGGTGTATAGAAGGCATTTATTTCATTTTTAGAAATTTTAATTTTTCACATTTTTCCACGAAAAAGGCCAATCCCCCCCCCTTTGGGTTCTAGGTGAAATTCTCACTCGACACAAATCAAACAAAAATGTTTCCATGGTGTGTATTGTTGTTCATTTTCATCGAATAAACAAAATAAAACCCAGAATAAATCATTAAAGACAAGAAATGAGCATAAAAGATGCCTCAGCGCAAATGTTAATGTTAGTAAAAGAGCCCAAATTTCAAAAAAATATTGCGAAAAACCACAATCTTCCATTATAGAGTGAATGTTTTAGGTGTATAGAAGGCATTTTTTTAATTTTTAGAAATTTTAATTTTTCACATTTTTCCGTGAAAAGTGCCAATACCCCCCCTTTGGGTTCTAGGTGAAATTCTCACTCGACACAAATCAAACAAAAATGTTTCCATGGTGTGTATTGTTGTTCATTTTCATCAAATAAACAAAATAAAACCCAGAATAAATCATTAAAGGCAAGAAATGAGCCTAAAAGATGCCTCAGCGCAAAAGTTAATGTTAGTAAAAGAGCCCAAATTTCAAAAAATATTGCGAAAAACAACAATCTTCCATCATAGAGTGAATGTTTGATGTGTATAGAAGGCATTTATTTCATTTTTAGAAATTTTAATTTTTCACATTTTTCCACGAAAAAGGCCAATACCCCCCCCTTTGGGTTTTAGGTGAAATTCTCACTCGACACAAATCAAACAAAAACGTTTCCATGGTGTGTATTGTTGTTCATTTTCATCAAATAAACAAAATAAAACCCAGAATAAATCATTAAAGACAAGAAATGAGCCTAAAAGATGCCTCAGCGCAAATGTTAATGTTAGTAAAAGAGCCCAAATTTCAAAAAATATTGCGAAAAACAACAATCTTCCATTATAGAGTGAATGTTTGAGGTGTTTAGAAGGCATTTATTTCATTTTTAGAAATTTTAATTTTTCACATTTTTCCACGAAAAAGGCCAATACCCCCCCCTTTTGGTTCTAGGTGAAATTCTCACTCAACACAAATCAAACAAAAATGCTTCAATGGTGTGTATTGTTGTTCATTTTCATCAAATAAACAAAATAAAACCCAGAATAAATCATTAAAGACAAGAAATGAGCATAAAAGATGCCTCAGCGCAAGTGTAAATGTTAGTAAAAGAGCCCAAATTTCAAAAAAATATTGCGAAAAACCACAATCTTCCATTATAGAGTGAATGTTTTAGGTGTATAGAAGGCATTTTTTTAATTTTTAGAAATTTTAATTTTTCACATTTTTCCGTGAAAAGTGCCAATACCCCCCCTTTGGGTTCTAGGTGAAATTCTCACTCGACACAAATCAAACAAAAATGTTTCCATGGTGTGTATTGTTGTTCATTTTCATCAAATAAACAAAATAAAACCCAGAATAAATCATTAAAGGCAAGAAATGAGCCTAAAAGATGCCTCAGCGCAAAAGTTAATATTAGTAAAAGAGCCCAAATTTCAAAAAATATTGCGAAAAACAACAATCTTCCATCATAGAGTGAATGTTTGATGTGTATAGAAGGCATTTATTTCATTTTTAGAAATTTTAATTTTTCACATTTTTCCACGAAAAAGGCCAATACCCCCCCCTTTGGGTTCTAGGTGAAATTCTCACTCGACACAAATCAAACAAAAACGTTTCCATGGTGTGTATTGTTGTTCATTTTCATCAAATAAACAAAATAAAACCCAGAATAAATCATTAAAGACAAGAAATGAGCCTAAAAGATGCCTCAGCGCAAATGTTAATGTTAGTAAAAGAGCCCAAATTTCAAAAAATATTGAGAAAAACAACAATCTTCCATTATAGAGTGAATGTTTGAGGTGTATAGAAGGCATTTATTTCATTTTTAGAAATGTTAATTTTTCACATTTTTCCACGAAAAGTGCCAATACCCCCCCCTTTGGGTTCTAGGTGAAATTCTCACTCGACACAAATAAAACAAAAATGTTTCCATGGTGTGTATTGTTGTTCATTTTCATCAAATAAACCAAATAAAACCCAGAATAAATCATTAAAGGCAAGAAATGAGCCTAAAAGATGCCTCAGCGCAAAAGTTAATGTTAGTAAAAGAGCCCAAATTTCAAAAAATCTTGCGAAAAACAACAATCTTCCATCATAGAGTGAATGTTTGAGGTGTATAGAAGGCATTTATTTCATTTTTAGAAATTTTAATTTTTCACATTTTTCCATGAAAAGTGCCAATACCCCCCCTTTGGGTTCTAGGTGAAATTCTCACTCAACACAAATCAAACAAAAATGTTTCCATGGTGTGTATTGTTGTTCATTTTCATCAAATAAACAAAATAAAACCCAGAATAAATCATTAAAGACAAGAAATGAGCCTAAAAGATGCCTCAGCGCAAATGTTAATGTTAGTAAAAGAGCCCAAATTTCAAAAAATATTGCGAAAAACAACAATCTTCCATTATAGAGTGAATGTTTGAGGTGTTTAGAAGGCATTTATTTCATTTTTAGAAATTTTAATTTTTCACATTTTTCCACGAAAAAGGCCAATACCCCCCCCTTTTGGTTCTAGGTGAAATTCTCACTCAACACAAATCAAACAAAAATGCTTCAATGGTGTGTATTGTTGTTCATTTTCATCAAATAAACAAAATAAAACCCAGAATAAATCATTAAAGACAAGAAATGAGCATAAAAGATGCCTCAGCGCAAGTGTAAATGTTAGTAAAAGAGCCCAAATTTCAAAAAAATATTGCGAAAAACCACAATCTTCCATTATAGAGTGAATGTTTTAGGTGTATAGAAGGCATTTTTTTAATTTTTAGAAATTTTAATTTTTCACATTTTTCCGTGAAAAGTGCCAATACCCCCCCTTTGGGTTCTAGGTGAAATTCTCACTCGACACAAATCAAACAAAAATGTTTCCATGGTGTGTATTGTTGTTCATTTTCATCAAATAAACAAAATAAAACCCAGAATAAATCATTAAAGGCAAGAAATGAGCCTAAAAGATGCCTCAGCGCAAAAGTTAATGTTAGTAAAAGAGCCCAAATTTCAAAAAATATTGCGAAAAACAACAATCTTCCATCATAGAGTGAATGTTTGATGTGTATAGAAGGCATTTATTTCATTTTTAGAAATTTTAATTTTTCACATTTTTCCACGAAAAAGGCCAATACCCCCCCCTTTGGGTTCTAGGTGAAATTCTCACTCGACACAAATCAAACAAAAACGTTTCCATGGTGTGTATTGTTGTTCATTTTCATCAAATAAACAAAATAAAACCCAGAATAAATCATTAAAGACAAGAAATGAGCCTAAAAGATGCCTCAGCGCAAATGTTAATGTTAGTAAAAGAGCCCAAATTTCAAAAAATATTGAGAAAAACAACAATCTTCCATTATAGAGTGAATGTTTGAGGTGTATAGAAGGCATTTATTTCATTTTTAGAAATGTTAATTTTTCACATTTTTCCACGAAAAGTGCCAATACCCCCCCCTTTGGGTTCTAGGTGAAATTCTCACTCGACACAAATAAAACAAAAATGTTTCCATGGTGTGTATTGTTGTTCATTTTCATCAAATAAACCAAATAAAACCCAGAATAAATCATTAAAGGCAAGAAATGAGCCTAAAAGATGCCTCAGCGCAAAAGTTAATGTTAGTAAAAGAGCCCAAATTTCAAAAAATATTGCGAAAAACAACAATCTTCCATCATAGAGTGAATGTTTGAGGTGTATAGAAGGCATTTATTTCATTTTTAGAAATTTTAATTTTTCACATTTTTCCATGAAAAGTGCCAATACCCCCCCTTTGGGTTCTAGGTGAAATTCTCACTCAACACAAATCAAACAAAAATGTTTCCATGGTGTGTATTGTTGTTCATTTTCATCAAATAAACAAAATAAAACCAGAATAAATCATTAAAAACAAGAAATGAGCCTAAAAGATGCCTCAGCGCAAATGTTAATGTTAGTAAAAGAGCCCAAATTTCAAAAAATATTGCGAAAAACAACAATCTTCCATTATAGAGTGAATGTTTGAGGTGTTTAGAAGGCATTTATTTCATTTTTAGAAATTTTAATTTTTCACATTTTTCCACGAAAAAGGCCAATACCCCCCCCTTTGGGTTCTAGGTGAAATTCTCACTCGACACAAATCAAACAAAAACGTTTCCATGGTGTGTATTGTTGTTCATTTTCATCAAATAAACAAAATAAAACCCAGAATAAATCATTAAAGACAAGAAATGAGCCTAAAAGATGCCTCAGCGCAAATGTTAATGTTAGTAAAAGAGCCCAAATTTCAAAAAATATTGCGAAAAACAACAATCTTCCATTATAGAGTGAATGTTTGAGGTGTATAGAAGGCATTTATTTCATTTTTAGAAATGTTAATTTTTCACATTTTTCCACGAAAAGTGCCAATACCCCCCCCTTTGGGTTCTAGGTGAAATTCTCACTCGACACAAATAAAACAAAAATGTTTCCATGGTGTGTATTGTTGTTCATTTTCATCAAATAAACAAAATAAAACCCAGAATAAATCATTAAAGGCAAGAAATGAGCCTAAAAGATGCCTCAGCGCAAATGTTAATGTTAGTAAAAGAGCCCAAATTTCAAAAAATATTGCGAAAAACAACAATCTTCCATCATAGAGTGAATGTTTGAGGTGTATAGAAGGCATTTATTTCATTTTTAGAAATTTTAATTTTTCACATTTTTCCATGAAAAGTGCCAATACCCCCCCTTTGGGTTCTAGGTGAAATTCTCACTCAACACAAATCAAACAAAAATGTTTCCATGGTGTGTATTGTTGTTCATTTTCATCAAATAAACAAAATAAAACCCAGAATAAATCATTAAAGACAAGAAATGAGCATAAAAGATGCCCCAGCGCAAGTGTAAATGTTAGTAAAAGAGCCCAAATTTCAAAAAAATATTGCGAAAAACCACAATCTTCCATTATAGAGTGAATGTTTTAGGTGTATAGAAGGCATTTTTTTAATTTTTAGAAATTTTAATTTTTCACATTTTTCCGTGAAAAGTGCCAATACCCCCCCTTTGGGTTCTAGGTGAAATTCTCACTCGACACAAATCAAACAAAAATGTTTCCATGGTGTGTATTGTTGTTCATTTTCATCAAATAAACAAAATAAAACCCAGAATAAATCATTAAAGGCAAGAAATGAGCCTAAAAGATGCCTCAGCGCAAAAGTTAATGTTAGTAAAAGAGCCCAAATTTCAAAAAATATTGCGAAAAACAACAATCTTCCATCATAGAGTGAATGTTTGATGTGTATAGAAGGCATTTATTTCATTTTTAGAAATTTTAATTTTTCACATTTTTCCACGAAAAAGGCCAATACCCCCCCCTTTGGGTTCTAGGTGAAATTCTCACTCGACACAAATCAAACAAAAACGTTTCCATGGTGTGTATTGTTGTTCATTTTCATCAAATAAACAAAATAAAACCCAGAATAAATCATTAAAGACAAGAAATGAGCCTAAAAGATGCCTCAGCGCAAATGTTAATGTTAGTAAAAGAGCCCAAATTTCAAAAAATATTGAGAAAAACAACAATCTTCCATTATAGAGTGAATGTTTGAGGTGTATAGAAGGCATTTATTTCATTTTTAGAAATGTTAATTTTTCACATTTTTCCACGAAAAGTGCCAATACCCCCCCCTTTGGGTTCTAGGTGAAATTCTCACTCGACACAAATAAAACAAAAATGTTTCCATGGTGTGTATTGTTGTTCATTTTCATCAAGTAAACAAAATAAAACCCAGAATAAATCATTAAAGGCAAGAAATGAGCCTAAAAGATGCCTCAGCGCAAAAGTTAATGTTAGTAAAAGAGCCCAAATTTCAAAAAATATTGCGAAAAACAACAATCTTCCATCATAGAGTGAATGTTTGAGGTGTATAGAAGGCATTTATTTCATTTTTAGAAATTTTAATTTTTCACATTTTTCCATGAAAAGTGCCAATACCCCCCCTTTGGGTTCTAGGTGAAATTCTCACTCAACACAAATCAAACAAAAATGTTTCCATGGTGTGTATTGTTGTTCATTTTCATCAAATAAACAAAATAAAACCCAGAATAAATCATTAAAGACAAGAAATGAGCCTAAAAAATGCCTCAGCGCAAATGTTAATGTTAGTAAAAGAGCCCAAATTTCAAAAAATATTGCGAAAAACAACAATCTTCCATTATAGAGTGAATGTTTGAGGTGTTTAGAAGGCATTTATTTCATTTTTAGAAATTTTAATTTTTCACATTTTTCCACGAAAAAGGCCAATACCCCCCCCTTTTGGTTCTAGGTGAAATTCTCACTCAACACAAATCAAACAAAAATGCTTCAATGGTGTGTATTGTTGTTCATTTTCATCAAATAAACAAAAAAAAACCCAGAATAAATCATTAAAGACAAGAAATGAGCATAAAAGATGCCTCAGCGCAAGTGTTAATGTTAGTAAAAGAGCCCAA
This sequence comes from Hetaerina americana, assembly GCF_022747635.1. Classification (NCBI taxonomy): domain Eukaryota; kingdom Metazoa; phylum Arthropoda; class Insecta; order Odonata; family Calopterygidae; genus Hetaerina; species Hetaerina americana. The sequence continues at coordinate 34,851 of NW_027287050.1, read as the reverse complement.
ATTTCAAAAAAATATTGCGAAAAACCACAATCTTCCATTATAGAGTGAATGTTTTAGGTGTATAGAAGGCATTTTTTTAATTTTTAGAAATTTTAATTTTTCACATTTTTCCGTGAAAAGTGACAATACCCCCCCTTTGGGTTCTAGGTGAAATTCTCACTCGACACAAATCAAACAAAAATGTTTCCATGGTGTGTATTGTTGTTCATTTTCATCAAATAAACAAAATAAAACCCAGAATAAATCATTAAAGGCAAGAAATGAGCCTAAAAGATGCCTCAGCGCAAAAGTTAATGTTAGTAAAAGAGCCCAAATTTCAAAAAATATTGCGAAAAACAACAATCTTCCATCATAGAGTGAATGTTTGATGTGTATAGAAGGCATTTATTTCATTTTTAGAAATTTTAATTTTTCACATTTTTCCACGAAAAAGGCCAATACCCCCCCCTTTGGGTTTTAGGTGAAATTCTCACTCGACACAAATCAAACAAAAACGTTTCCATGGTGTGTATTGTTGTTCATTTTCATCAAATAAACAAAATAAAACCCAGAATAAATCATTAAAGACAAGAAATGAGCCTAAAAGATGCCTCAGCGCAAATGTTAATGTTAGTAAAAGAGCCCAAATTTCAAAAAATATTGCGAAAAACAACAATCTTCCATTATAGAGTGAATGTTTGAGGTGTATAGAAGGCATTTATTTCATTTTTAGAAATTTTAATTTTTCACATTTTTCCACGAAAAAGGCCAATACCCCCCCCTTTTGGTTCTAGGTGAAATTCTCACTCAACACAAATCAAACAAAAATGCTTCAATGGTGTGTATTGTTGTTCATTTTCATCAAATAAACAAAATAAAACCCAGAATAAATCATTAAAGACAAGAAATGAGCATAAAAGATGCCTCAGCGCAAGTGTAAATGTTAGTAAAAGAGCCCAAATTTCAAAAAAATATTGCGAAAAACCACAATTTTCCATTATAGAGTGAATGTTTTAGGTGTATAGAAGGCATTTTTTTAATTTTTAGAAATTTTAATTTTTCACATTTTTCCGTGAAAAGTGCCAATACCCCCCCTTTGGGTTCTAGGTGAAATTCTCACTCGACACAAATCAAACAAAAATGTTTCCATGGTGTGTATTGTTGTTCATTTTCATCAAATAAACAAAATAAAACCCAGAATAAATCATTAAAGGCAAGAAATGAGCCTAAAAGATGCCTCAGCGCAAAAGTTAATATAAGTAAAAGAGCCCAAATTTCAAAAAATATTGCGAAAAACAACAATCTTCCATCATAGAGTGAATGTTTGATGTGTATAGAAGGCATTTATTTCATTTTTAGAAATTTTAATTTTTCACATTTTTCCACGAAAAAGGCCAATACCCCCCCCTTTGGGTTCTAGGTGAAATTCTCACTCGACACAAATCAAACAAAAACGTTTCCATGGTGTGTATTGTTGTTCATTTTCATCAAATAAACAAAATAAAACCCAGAATAAATCATTAAAGACAAGAAATGAGCCTAAAAGATGCCTCAGCGCAAATGTTAATGTTAGTAAAAGAGCCCAAATTTCAAAAAATATTGAGAAAAACAACAATCTTCCATTATAGAGTGAATGTTTGAGGTGTATAGAAGGCATTTATTTCATTTTTAGAAATGTTAATTTTTCACATTTTTCCACGAAAAGTGCCAATACCCCCCCCTTTGGGTTCTACGTGAAATTCTCACTCGACACAAATAAAACAAAAATGTTTCCATGGTGTGTATTGTTGTTCATTTTCATCAAATAAACCAAATAAAACCCAGAATAAATCATTAAAGGCAAGAAATGAGCCTAAAAGATGCCTCAGCGCAAAAGTTAATGTTAGTAAAAGAGCCCAAATTTCAAAAAATATTGCGAAAAACAACAATCTTCCATCATAGAGTGAATGTTTGAGGTGTATAGAAGGCATTTATTTCATTTTTAGAAATTTTAATTTTTCACATTTTTCCATGAAAAGTGCCAATACCCCCCCTTTGGGTTCTAGGTGAAATTCTCACTCAACACAAATCAAACAAAAATGTTTCCATGGTGTGTATTGTTGTTCATTTTCATCAAATAAACAAAATAAAACCCAGAATAAATCATTAAAGACAAGAAATGAGCCTAAAAGATGCCTCAGCGCAAATGTTAATGTTAGTAAAAGAGCCCAAATTTCAAAAAATATTGCGAAAAACAACAATCTTCCATCATAGAGTGAATGTTTGATGTGTATAGAAGGCATTTATTTCATTTTTAGAAATTTTAATTTTTCACATTTTTCCACGAAAAAGGCCAATACCCCCCCCTTTGGGTTTTAGGTGAAATTCTCACTCGACACAAATCAAACAAAAACGTTTCCATGGTGTGTATTGTTGTTCATTTTCATCAAATAAACAAAATAAAACCCAGAATAAATCATTAAAGACAAGAAATGAGCCTAAAAGATGCCTCAGCGCAAATGTTAATGTTAGTAAAAGAGCCCAAATTTCAAAAAATATTGCGAAAAACAACAATCTTCCATTATAGAGTGAATGTTTGAGGTGTTTAGAAGGCATTTATTTCATTTTTAGAAATTTTAATTTTTCACATTTTTCCACGAAAAAGGCCAATACCCCCCCCTTTTGGTTCTAGGTGAAATTCTCACTCAACACAAATCAAACAAAAATGCTTCAATGGTGTGTATTGTTGTTCATTTTCATCAAATAAACAAAATAAAACCCAGAATAAATCATTAAAGACAAGAAATGAGCATAAAAGATGCCTCAGCGCAAGTGTAAATGTTAGTAAAAGAGCCCAAATTTCAAAAAAATATTGCGAAAAACCACAATCTTCCATTATAGAGTGAATGTTTTAGGTGTATAGAAGGCATTTTTTTAATTTTTAGAAATTTTAATTTTTCACATTTTTCCGTGAAAAGTGCCAATACCCCCCCTTTGGGTTCTAGGTGAAATTCTCACTCGACACAAATCAAACAAAAATGTTTCCATGGTGTGTATTGTTGTTCATTTTCATCAAATAAACAAAATAAAACCCAGAATAAATCATTAAAGGCAAGAAATGAGCCTAAAAGATGCCTCAGCGCAAAAGTTAATATAAGTAAAAGAGCCCAAATTTCAAAAAATATTGCGAAAAACAACAATCTTCCATCATAGAGTGAATGTTTGATGTGTATAGAAGGCATTTATTTCATTTTTAGAAATTTTAATTTTTCACATTTTTCCACGAAAAAGGCCAATACCCCCCCCTTTGGGTTCTAGGTGAAATTCTCACTCGACACAAATCAAACAAAAACGTTTCCATGGTGTGTATTGTTGTTCATTTTCATCAAATAAACAAAATAAAACCCAGAATAAATCATTAAAGACAAGAAATGAGCCTAAAAGATGCCTCAGCGCAAATGTTAATGTTAGTAAAAGAGCCCAAATTTCAAAAAATATTGAGAAAAACAACAATCTTCCATTATAGAGTGAATGTTTGAGGTGTATAGAAGGCATTTATTTCATTTTTAGAAATGTTAATTTTTCACATTTTTCCACGAAAAGTGCCAATACCCCCCCCTTTGGGTTCTAGGTGAAATTCTCACTCGACACAAATAAAACAAAAATGTTTCCATGGTGTGTATTGTTGTTCATTTTCATCAAATAAACCAAATAAAACCCAGAATAAATCATTAAAGGCAAGAAATGAGCCTAAAAGATGCCTCAGCGCAAAAGTTAATGTTAGTAAAAGAGCCCAAATTTCAAAAAATATTGCGAAAAACAACAATCTTCCATCATAGAGTGAATGTTTGAGGTGTATAGAAGGCATTTATTTCATTTTTAGAAATTTTAATTTTTCACATTTTTCCATGAAAAGTGCCAATACCCCCCCTTTGGGTTCTAGGTGAAATTCTCACTCAACACAAATCAAACAAAAATGTTTCCATGGTGTGTATTGTTGTTCATTTTCATCAAATAAACAAAATAAAACCCAGAATAAATCATTAAAGACAAGAAATGAGCCTAAAAGATGCCTCAGCGCAAATGTTAATGTTAGTAAAAGAGCCCAAATTTCAAAAAATATTGCGAAAAACAACAATCTTCCATTATAGAGTGAATGTTTGAGGTGTTTAGAAGGCATTTATTTCATTTTTAGAAATTTTAATTTTTCACATTTTTCCACGAAAAAGGCCAATACCCCCCCCTTTGGGTTCTAGGTGAAATTCTCACTCAACACAAATCAAACAAAAATGCTTCAATGGTGTGTATTGTTGTTCATTTTCATCAAATAAACAAAATAAAACCCAGAATAAATCATTAAAGACAAGAAATGAGCATAAAAGATGCCTCAGCGCAAGTGTAAATGTTAGTAAAAGAGCCCAAATTTCAAAAAAATATTGCGAAAAACCACAATCTTCCATTATAGAGTGAATGTTTTAGGTGTATAGAAGGCATTTTTTTAATTTTTAGAAATTTTAATTTTTCACATTTTTCCGTGAAAAGTGCCAATACCCCCCCTTTGGGTTCTAGGTGAAATTCTCACTCGACACAAATCAAACAAAAATGTTTCCATGGTGTGTATTGTTGTTCATTTTCATCAAATAAACAAAATAAAACCCAGAATAAATCATTAAAGGCAAGAAATGAGCCTAAAAGATGCCTCAGCGCAAAAGTTAATGTTAGTAAAAGAGCCCAAATTTCAAAAAATATTGCGAAAAACAACAATCTTCCATCATAGAGTGAATGTTTGATGTGTATAGAAGGCATTTATTTCATTTTTAGAAATTTTAATTTTTCACATTTTTCCACGAAAAAGGCCAATACCCCCCCCTTTGGGTTCTAGGTGAAATTCTCACTCGACACAAATCAAACAAAAACGTTTCCATGGTGTGTATTGTTGTTCATTTTCATCAAATAAACAAAATAAAACCCAGAATAAATCATTAAAGACAAGAAATGAGCCTAAAAGATGCCTCAGCGCAAATGTTAATGTTAGTAAAAGAGCCCAAATTTCAAAAAATATTGAGAAAAACAACAATCTTCCATTATAGAGTGAATGTTTGAGGTGTATAGAAGGCATTTATTTCATTTTTAGAAATGTTAATTTTTCACATTTTTCCACGAAAAGTGCCAATACCCCCCCCTTTGGGTTCTAGGTGAAATTCTCACTCGACACAAATAAAACAAAAATGTTTCCATGGTGTGTATTGTTGTTCATTTTCATCAAATAAACAAAATAAAACCCAGAATAAATCATTAAAGGCAAGAAATGAGCCTAAAAGATGCCTCAGCGCAAAAGTTAATGTTAGTAAAAGAGCCCAAATTTCAAAAAATATTGCGAAAAACAACAATCTTCCATCATAGAGTGAATGTTTGAGGTGTATAGAAGGCATTTATTTCATTTTTAGAAATTTTAATTTTTCACATTTTTCCATGAAAAGTGCCAATACCCCCCCTTTGGGTTCTAGGTGAAATTCTCACTCAACACAAATCAAACAAAAATGTTTCCATGGTGTGTATTGTTGTTCATTTTCATCAAATAAACAAAATAAAACCAGAATAAATCATTAAAAACAAGAAATGAGCCTAAAAGATGCCTCAGCGCAAATGTTAATGTTAGTAAAAGAGCCCAAATTTCAAAAAATATTGCGAAAAACAACAATCTTCCATTATAGAGTGAATGTTTGAGGTGTTTAGAAGGCATTTATTTCATTTTTAGAAATTTTAATTTTTCACATTTTTCCACGAAAAAGGCCAATACCCCCCCCTTTGGGTTCTAGGTGAAATTCTCACTCGACACAAATCAAACAAAAACGTTTCCATGGTGTGTATTGTTGTTCATTTTCATCAAATAAACAAAATAAAACCCAGAATAAATCATTAAAGACAAGAAATGAGCCTAAAAGATGCCTCAGCGCAAATGTTAATGTTAGTAAAAGAGCCCAAATTTCAAAAAATATTGCGAAAAACAACAATCTTCCATTATAGAGTGAATGTTTGAGGTGTATAGAAGGCATTTATTTCATTTTTAGAAATGTTAATTTTTCACATTTTTCCACGAAAAGTGCCAATACCCCCCCCTTTGGGTTCTAGGTGAAATTCTCACTCGACACAAATAAAACAAAAATGTTTCCATGGTGTGTATTGTTGTTCATTTTCATCAAATAAACAAAATAAAACCCAGAATAAATCATTAAAGGCAAGAAATGAGCCTAAAAGATGCCTCAGCGCAAATGTTAATGTTAGTAAAAGAGCCCAAATTTCAAAAAATATTGCGAAAAACAACAATCTTCCATCATAGAGTGAATGTTTGAGGTGTATAGAAGGCATTTATTTCATTTTTAGAAATTTTAATTTTTCACATTTTTCCATGAAAAGTGCCAATACCCCCCTTTGGGTTCTAGGTGAAATTCTCACTCAACACAAATCAAACAAAAATGTTTCCATGGTGTGTATTGTTGTTCATTTTCATCAAATAAACAAAATAAAACCCAGAATAAATCATTAAAGACAAGAAATGAGCCTAAAAGATGCCTCAGCGCAAATGTTAATGTTAGTAAAAGAGCCCAAATTTCAAAAAATATTGCGAAAAACAACAATCTTCCATTATAGAGTGAATGTTTTAGGTGTATAGAAGGCATTTTTTTAATTTTTAGAAATTTTAATTTTTCACATTTTTCCGTGAAAAGTGCCAATACCCCCCCTTTGGGTTCTAGGTGAAAATCTCACTCGACACAAATCAAACAAAAATGTTTCCATGGTGTGTATTGTTGTTCATTTTCATCAAATAAACAAAATAAAACCCAGAATAAATCATTAAAGACAAGAAATGAGCCTAAAAGATGCCTCAGCGCAAATGTTAATGTTAGTAAAAGAGCCCAAATTTCAAAAAATATTGCGAAAAACAACAATCTTCCATTATAAAGTGAATGTTTGAGGTGTTTAGAAGGCATTTATTTCATTTTTAGAAATTTTAATTTTTCACATTTTTCCACGAAAAAGGCCAATACCCCCCCCTTTTGGTTCTAGGTGAAATTCTCACTCAACACAAATCAAACAAAAATGCTTCAATGGTGTGTATTGTTGTTCATTTTCATCAAATAAACAAAATAAAACCCAGAATAAATCATTAAAGACAAGAAATGAGCATAAAAGATGCCCCAGCGCAAGTGTTAATGTTAGTAAAAGAGCCCAAATTTCAAAAAAATATTGCGAAAAACCACAATCTTCCATTATAGAGTGAATGTTTTAGGTGTATAAAAGGCATTTTTTTAATTTTTAGAAATTTTAATTTTTCACATTTTTCCGTGAAAAGTGCCAATACCCCCCCCTTTGGGTTCTAGGTGAAATTCTCACTCGACACAAATCAAACAAAAATGTTTCCATGGTGTGTATTGTTGTTCATTTTTATCAAATAAAAAAAATAAAACCCAGAATAAATCATTAAAGACAAGAAATGAGCATAAAAGATGCCTCAGCGCAAATGTTAATGTTAGTAAAAGAGCCCAAATTTCAAAAAAATATTGCGAAACACCACAATCTACCATTATAGAGTGAATGTTTTAGGTGTGTAGAAGGCATTTTTTTAATTTTTAGAAATTTTAATTTTTCACATTTTTCCGTGAAAAGTGCCAATACCCCCCCCTTTGGGTTCTAGGTGAAATTCTCACACGACACAAATCAAACAAAAATGTTTCCATGGTGTGTATTGTTGTTCATTTTCATCAAATAAACAAAATAAAACCCAGAATAAATCATTAAAGACAAGAAATGAGCATAAAAGATGCCTCAGCGCAGGGGGTAATGTTAGTAAAAGAGCCCAAATTTCAAAAAATATTGCGAAAAACAACAATCTTCCATTATACAGTGAATGTTTGAGGTTAATAGAAGGCATTTATTTCATTTTTAGAAATTTTAATTTTTCACATTTTTCCACGAAAAAGGCCAATACCCCCCCCTTTGGGTTCTAGGTGAAATTCTCACTCAACACAAATCAAACAAAAATGTTTCCATGGTGTGTATTGTTGTTCATTTTCATCAAATAAACAAAATAAAACCCAGAATAAATCATTAAAGACAAGAAATGAGCATAAAAGATGCCTCAGCGCAAATGTTAATGTTAGTAAAAGAGCCCAAATTTCAAAAAATATTGCGAAAAACAACAATCTTCCATTATAGAGTGAATGTTTGAGGTGTATAGAAGGCATTTATTTCATTTTTAGAAATTTTAATTTTTCACATTTTTCCACGAAAAAGGCCAATACCCCCCCCTTTGGGTTCTAGGTGAAATTCTCACTCAACACAAATCAAACAAAAATGTTTCCATGGTGTGTATTGTTGTTCATTTTCATCAAATAAACAAAATAAAACCCAGAATAAATCATTAAAGACAAGAAATGAGCATAAAAGATGCCTCAGCGCAAATGTTAATGTTAGTAAAAGAGCCCAAATTTCAAAAAAATATTGCGAAAAACCACAATCTTCCATTATAGAGTGAATGTTTGAGGTGTATAGAAGGCATTTATTTCATTTTTAGAAATTTTAATATTTCACATTTTTCCATAAAAGTGCCAATACCCCCCTTTGGGTTCTAGGTGAAATTCTCACTCGACACAAATCAAACAAAAATGTTTCCATGGCGTGTATTGTTGTTCATTTTCATCAAATAAACAAAATAAAACCCAGAATAAATCATTAAAGACAAGAAATGAACATAAAAGATGCCTCAGCGCAAATGTTAATGTTAGTAAAAGAGCCCAAATTTCAAAAAATATTGCGAAAAACAACAATCTTCCATTATAGAGTGAATGTTTTAGGTGTATAGAAGGCATTTTTTTAATTTTTAGAAATTTTGATTTTTCACATTTTTCCGTGAAAAGTGCCAAAACCCCCCCCTTTGGGTTCTAGGTGAAATTCTCACTCGACACAAATAACACAAAAATGTTTCCATGGTGTGTATTGTTGTTCATTTTCATCAAATAAACAAAATAAAACCAGAAATAAATCATTAAAGACAAGAAATGAGCATTAAAGATGCCTCAGCGCAAGTGTTAATGTTAGTAAAAGAGCCCAAATTTCAAAAAATATTGCGAAAAACATTAATCTTCCATTATAGAGTGAATGTTTTAGGTGTATATATGGCATTTTTTTAATTTTTAGAAATTTTAATTTTTCACATTTTTCCACGAAAAGTGCCAATACCCCCCCCTTTGGGTTCTAGGTGAAATTCTCACTCGACACAAATAAAACAAAAATGTTTCCATGGTGTGTATTGTTGTTCATTTTCATCAAATAAACAAAATAAAACCCAGAATAAATCATTAAAGGCAAGAAATGAGCCTAAAAGATGCCTCAGCGCAAAAGTTAATGTTAGTAAAAGAGCCCAAATTTCAAAAAATATTGCGGAAAACAACAATCTTCCATCATAGAGTGAATGTTTGAGGTGTATAGAAGGCATTTATTTCATTTTTAGAAATTTTAATTTTTCACATTTTTCCATGAAAAGTGCCAATACCCCCCCTTTGGGTTCTAGGTGAAATTCTCACTCAACACAAATCAAACAAAAATGTTTCCATGGTGTGTATTGTTGTTCATTTTCATCAAATAAACAAAATAAAACCCAGAATAAATCATTAAAGACAAGAAATGAGCCTAAAAAATGCCTCAGCGCAAATGTTAATGTTAGTAAAAGAGCCCAAATTTCAAAAAATATTGCGAAAAACAACAATCTTCCATTATAGAGTGAATGTTTGAGGTGTTTAGAAGGCATTTATTTCATTTTTAGAAATTTTAATTTTTCACATTTTTCCACGAAAAAGGCCAATACCCCCCCCTTTTGGTTCTAGGTGAAATTCTCACTCAACACAAATCAAACAAAAATGCTTCAATGGTGTGTATTGTTGTTCATTTTCATCAAATAAACAAAATAAAACCCAGAATAAATCATTAAAGACAAGAAATGAGCCTAAAAGATGCCTCAGCGCAAATGTTAATGTTAGTAAAAGAGCCCAAATTTCAAAAAAATATTGCGAAAAACCACAATCTTCCATTATAGAGTGAATGTTTTAGGTGTATAGAAGGCATTTTTTTAATTTTTAGAAATTTTAATTTTTCACATTTTTCCGTGAAAAGTGCCAATACCCCCCCTTTGGGTTCTAGGTGAAATTCTCACTCGACACAAATCAAACAAAAATGTTTCCATGGTGTGTATTGTTGTTCATTTTCATCAAATAAACAAAATAAAACCCAGAATAAATCATTAAAGGCAAGAAATGAGCCTAAAAGATGCCTCAGCGCAAAAGTTAATGTTAGTAAAAGAGCCCAAATTTCAAAAAATATTGCGAAAAACAACAATCTTCCATCATAGAGTGAATGTTTGATGTGTATAGAAGGCATTTATTTCATTTTTAGAAATTATAATTTTTCACATTTTTCCACGAAAAAGGCCAATACCCCCCCCTTTGGGTTCTAGGTGAAATTCTCACTCGACACAAATCAAACAAAAACGTTTCCATGGTGTGTATTGTTGTTTATTTTCATCAAATAAACAAAATAAAACCCAGAATAAATCATTAAAGACAAGAAATGAGCCTAAAAGATGCCTCAGCGCAAATGTTAATGTTAGTAAAAGAGCCCAAATTTCAAAAAATATTGCGAAAAACAACAATCTTCCATTATAGAGTGAATGTTTGAGGTGTTTAGAAGGCATTTATTTCATTTTTAGAAATTTTAATTTTTCACATTTTTCCACGAAAAAGGCCAATACCCCCCCCTTTGGGTTCTAGGTGAAATTCTCACTCGACACAAATCAAACAAAAACGTTTCCATGGTGTGTATTGTTGTTCATTTTCATCAAATAAACAAAATAAAACCCAGAATAAATCATTAAAGACAAGAAATGAGCCTAAAAGATGCCTCAGCGCAAATGTTAATGTTAGTAAAAGAGCCCAAATTTCAAAAAATATTGCGAAAAACAACAATCTTCCATTATAGAGTGAATGTTTGAGGTGTATAGAAGGCATTTATTTCATTTTTAGAAATGTTAATTTTTCACATTTTTCCACGAAAAGTGCCAATACCCCCCCCTTTGGGTTCTAGGTGAAATTCTCACTCGACACAAATAAAACAAAAATGTTTCCATGGTGTGTATTGTTGTTCATTTTCATCAAATAAACAAAATAAAACCCAGAATAAATCATTAAAGGCAAGAAATGAGCCTAAAAGATGCCTCAGCGCAAATGTTAATGTTAGTAAAAGAGCCCAAATTTCAAAAAATATTGCGAAAAACAACAATCTTCCATTATAGAGTGAATGTTTGAGGTGTATAGAAGGCATTTATTTCATTTTTAGAAATTTTAATTTTTCACATTTTTCCATGAAAAGTGCCAATACCCCCCCTTTGGGTTCTAGGTGAAATTCTCACTCAACACAAATCAAACAAAAATGTTTCCATGGTGTGTATTGTTGTTCATTTTCATCAAATAAACAAAATAAAACCCAGAATAAATCATTAAAGACAAGAAATGAGCCTAAAAGATGCCTCAGCGCAAATGTTAATGTTAGTAAAAGAGCCCAAATTTCAAAAAATATTGCGAAAAACAACAATCTTCCATTATAGAGTGAATGTTTTAGGTGTATAGAAGGCATTTTTTTAATTTTTAGAAATTTTAATTTTTCACATTTTTCCGTGAAAAGTGCCAATACCCCCCCTTTGGGTTCTAGGTGAAAATCTCACTCGACACAAATCAAACAAAAATGTTTCCATGGTGTGTATTGTTGTTCCTTTTCATCAAATAAACAAAATAAAACCCAGAATAAATCATTAAAGGCAAGAAATGAGCCTAAAAGATGCCTCAGCGCAAAAGTTAATGTTAGTAAAAGAGCCCAAATTTCAAAAAATATTGCGAAAAACAACAATCTTCCATCATAGAGTGAATGTTTGAGGTGTATAGAAGGCATTTATTTCATTTTTAGAAATTTTAATTTTTCACATTTTTCCACGAAAAAGGCCAATACCCCCCCCCTTTGGGTTCTAGGTGAAATTCTCACTCGACACAAATCAAACAAAAACGTTTCCATGGTGTGTATTGTTGTTCATTTTCATCAAATAAACAAAATAAAACCCAGAATAAATCATTAAAGACAAGAAATGAGCATAAAAGATGCCTCAGCGCAAATGTTAATGTTAGTAAAAGAGCCCAAATTTCAAAAAAATGTTGCGAAAAACAAGAATCTTCCATTATAGAGTGAATGTTTGAGGTGTATAGAAGGCATTTATTTCATTTTTAGAAATTTTAATTTTTCACATTTTTCCACGAAAAAGGCCAATACCCCCCCCTTTGGGTTCTAGGTGAAATTCTCACTCAACACAAATCAAACAAAAATGTTTCCATGGTGTGTATTGTTGTTCATTTTCATCAAATAAACAAAATAAAACCCAGAATAAATCATTAAAGACAAGAAATGACCCTAAAAGATGCCTCAGCGCAAATGTTAATGTTAGTAAAAGAGCCCAAATTTCAAAAAATAATTGCGAAAAACAACAATCTTCCATTATAGAGTGAATGTTTGATGTGTATAGAAGGCATTTATTTCATTTTTAGAAATTTTAATTTTTCACATTTTTCCACGAAAAAGGCCAATACCCCCCCCTTTGGGTTCTAGGTTAAATTCTCACTCGACACAAATCAAACAAAAATGTTTCCATGGTGTGTATTGTTGTTCATTTTCATCAAATAAACAAAATAAAACCCAGAATAAATCATTAAAGACAAGAGATGAGCATAAAAGATGCCTCAGCGCAAATGTTAATGTTAGTAAAAGAGCCCAAATTTCAAAAAATATTGCGGAAAACAACAATTCTCCATTATAGAGTGAATGTTTGAGGTGTATAGAAGGCATTTATTTCATTTTTAGAAATTTTAATTTTTCACATTTTTCCATGAAAAGTGCCAATACCCCCCCCTTTGGGTTCTAGGTGAAATTCTCACTCAACACAAATCAAACAAAAATGTTTCCATGGTGTGTATTGTTGTTCATTTTCATCAAATAAACAAAATAAAACCCAGAATAAATCATTAAAGACAAGAAATGAGCCTAAAAGATGCCTCAGCGCAAATGTTAATGTTAGTAAAAGAGCCCAAATTTCAAAAAATATTGCGAAAAACAACAATCTTCCATTATAGAGTGAATGTTTGAGGCGTATAGAAGGCATTTATTTCATTTTTAGAAATGTTAATTTTTCGCATTTTTCCACGAAAAGTGCCAATACCCCCCCCTTTGGGTTCTAGGTGAAATTCTCACTCAACACAAATCAAACAAAAATGTTTCCATGGTGTGTATTGTTGTTCATTTTCATCAAATAAACAAAATAAAACCCAGAATAAATCATTAAAGACAAGAAATGAGCATAAAAGATGCCTCAGCGCAAATATTAATGTTAGTAAAAGAGCCCAAATTTCAAAAAATATTGCGAAAAACAACAATCTTCCATTATAGAGTGAATGTTTGAGGTGTATAGAAGGCATTTATTTCATTTTTAGAAATTTTAATTTTTCACATTTTTCCACGAAAAAGGCCAATACCCCCCCCTTTGGGTTCTAGGTGAAATTCTCACTCAACACAAATCAAACAAAAATGCTTCCATGGTGTGTATTGTTGTTCATTTTCATCAAATAAACAAAATAAAACCCAGAATAAATCATTAAAGACAAGAAATGAGCATAAAAGATGCCTCAGCGCAAGTGTTAATGTTAGTAAAAGAGCCCAAATTTCAAAAAAATATTGCGAAAAACCACAATCTTCCATTATAGAGTGAATGTTTTAGGTGTATAGAAGGCATTTTTTTAATTTTTAGAAATTTTAATTTTTCACATTTTTCCGTGAAAAGTGCCAATACCCCCCCTTTGGGTTCTAGGTGAAATTCTCACTCGACACAAATCAAACAAAAATGTTTCCATGGTGTGTATTGTTGTTCCTTTTCATCAAATAAACAAAATAAAACCCAGAATAAATCATTAAAGGCAAGAAATGAGCCTAAAAGATGCCTCAGCGCAAAAGTTAATGTTAGTAAAAGAGCCCAAATTTCAAAAAATATTGCGAAAAACAACAATCTTCCATCATAGAGTGAATGTTTGAGGTGTATAGAAGGCATTTATTTCATTTTTAGAAATTTTAATTTTTCACATTTTTCCACGAAAAAGGCCAATACCCCCCCCTTTGGGTTCTAGGTGAAATTCTCACTCAACACAAATCAAACAAAAATGTTTCCATGGTGTGTATTGTTGTTCATTTTCATCAAATAAACAAAATAAAACCCAGAATAAATCATTAAAGGCAAGAAATGACCCTAAAAGATGCCTCAGCGCAAATGTTAATGTTAGTAAAAGAGCCCAAATTTCAAAAAATATTGCGAAAAACAACAATCTTCCATTATAGAGTGAATGTTTGAGGTGTATAGAAGGCATTTATTTCATTTTTAGAAATTTTAATTTTTCACATTTTTCCACGAAAAAGGCCAATACCCCCCCCTTTGGGTTCTAGGTGAAATTCTCACTCAACACAAATCAAACAAAAATGTTTCCATGGTGTGTATTGTTGTTCATTTTCATCAAATAAACAAAATAAATCCAGAATAAATCATTAAAGACAAGAAATGAGCATAAAAGATGCCTCAGCGCAAATGTTAATGTTAGTAAAAGAGCCCAAATTTCAAAAAAATTTTGCGAAAAACCACAATCTTCCATTATAGAGTGAATGTTAAGGTGTATAGAAGGCATTTTTTTAATTTTTAGAAATTTTAATTTTTCACATTTTTCCGTGAAAAGTGCCAATACCCCCCCCTTTGGGTTCTAGGTGAAATTCTCACTCGACACAAATCAAACAAAAATGTTTCCATGGTGTGTATTGTTGTTCATTTTCATCAAATAAACCAAATAAAACCCAGAATAAATCATTAAAGACAAGAGATGAGCATAAAAGATGCCTCAGCGCAAATGTTAATGTTAGTAAAAGAGCCCAAATTTCAAAAAATATTGCGGAAAACAACAATCTTCCATTATAGAGTGAATGTTTGAGGTGTATAGAAGGCATTTATTTCATTTTTAGAAATTTTAATTTTTCACATTTTTCCATGAAAAGTGCCAATACCCCCCCTTTGGGTTCTAGATGAAATTCTCACTCAACACAAATCAAACAAAAATGTTTCCATGGTGTGTATTGTTGTTCATTTTCATCAAATAAACAAAATAAAACCCAGAATAAATCATTAAAGACAAGAAATGAGCCTAAAAGATGCCTCAGCGCAAATGTTAATGTTAGTAAAAGAGCCCAAATTTCAAAAAATATTGCGAAAAACAACAATCTTCCATTATAGAGTGAATGTTTGAGGCGTATAGAAGGCATTTATTTCATTTTTAGAAATGTTAATTTTTCACATTTTTCCACGAAAAGTGCCAATACCCCCCCTTTGGGTTCTAGGTGAAATTCTCACTCGACACAAATAAAACAAAAATGTTTCCATGGTGCGTATTGTTGTTCATTTTCATCAAATAAACAAAATAAAACCCAGAATAAATCATTAAAGGCAAGAAATGAGCCTAAAAGATGCCTCAGCGCAAACGTTAATGTTAGTAAAAGAGCCCAAATTTCAAAAAATATTGCGAAAAACAACAATCTTCCATCATAGAGTGAATGTTTGAGGTGTATAGAAGGCATTTATTTCATTTTTAGAAATTTTAATTTTTCACATTTTTCCATGAAAAGTGCCAATCTTCTCACTCAACACAAATCAAACAAAAATGTTTCCATGGAGTGTATTGTTGTTCATTTTCATCAAATAAACAAAATAAAACCCAGAATAAATCATTAAAGACAAGAAATGAGCCTAAAAGATGCCTCAGCGCAAATGTTAATGTTAGTAAAAGAGCCCAAATTTCAAAAAATATTGCGAAAAACAACAATCTTCCATTATAGAGTGAATGTTTGAGGTGTATAGAAGGCATTTATTTCATTTTTAGAAATTTTAATTTTTCACATTTTTCCACGAAAAAGGCCAATACCCCCCCTTTGGGTTCTTGGTGAAATTCTCACTCAACACAAATCAAACAAAAATGTTTCCATAATGTGTATTGTTGTTCATTTTCATCAAATAAACAAAATAAAACCCAGAATAAATCATTAAAGACAAGAAATGAGCATAAAAGATGCCTCAGCGAAAGTGTTAATGTTAGTAAAAGAGCCCAAATTTCAAAAAAATATTGCGAAAAACCACAATCTTCCATTATAGAGTGAATGTTTGAGGTGTATAGAAGGCATTTATTTCATTTTTAGAAATGTTAATTTTTCACATTTTTCCACGAAAAAGGCTAATACCCCCCCCTTTGGGTTCTAGGTGAAATTCTCACTCGACACAAATCAAACAAAAATGTTTCCATGGTGTGTATTGTTGTTCATTTTCATCAAATAAACAAAATAAAACCCAGAATAAATCATTAAAGGCAAGAAATGAGCCTAAAAGATGCCTCAGCGCAAAAGTTAATGTTAGTAAAAGAGCCCAAATTTCAAAAAATATTGCGAAAAACAACAATCTTCCATCATAGAGTGAATGTTTGAGGTGTATAGAAGGCATTTATTTCATTTTTAGAAATTTTAATTTTTCACATTTTTCCATGAAAAGTGCCAATACCCCCCCTTTGGGTTCTAGGTGAAATTCTCACTCAACACAAATCAAACAAAAATGTTCCCATGGTGTGTATTGTTGTTCATTTTCATCAAATAAACAAAATAAAACCCAGAATAAATCATTAAAGACAAGAAATGAGCCTAAAAAATGCCTCAGCGCAAATGTTAATGTTAGTAAAAGAGCCCAAATTTCAAAAAATATTGCGAAAAACAACAATCTTCCATTATAGAGTGAATGTTTGAGGTGTTTAGAAGGCATTTATTTCATTTTTAGAAATTTTAATTTTTCACATTTTTCCACGAAAAAGGCCAATACCCCCCCCTTTTGGTTCTAGGTGAAATTCTCACTCAACACAAATCAAACAAAAATGCTTCAATGGTGTGTATTGTTGTTCATTTTCATCAAATAAACAAAATAAAACCCAGAATAAATCATTAAAGACAAGAAATGAGCATAAAAGATGCCTCAGCGCAAGTGTTAATGTTAGTAAAAGAGCCCAAATTTCAAAAAAATATTGCGAAAAACCACAATCTTCCATTATAGAGTGAATGTTTTAGGTGTATAGAAGGCATTTTTTTAATTTTTAGAAATTTTAATTTTTCACATTTTTCCGTGAAAAGTGCCAATACCCCCCCTTTGGGTTCTAGGTGAAATTCTCACTCGACACAAATCAAACAAAAATGTTTCCATGGTGTGTATTGTTGTTCATTTTCATCAAATAAACAAAATAAAACCCAGAATAAATCATTAAAGGCAAGAAATGAGCCTAAAAGATGCCTCAGCGCAAAAGTTAATGTTAGTAAAAGAGCCCAAATTTCAAAAAATATTGCGAAAAACAACAATCTTCCATCATAGAGTGAATGTTTGATGTGTATAGAAGGCATTTATTTCATTTTTAGAAATTTTAATTTTTCACATTTTTCCACGAAAAAGGCCAATACCCCCCCCTTTGGGTTCTAGGTGAAATTCTCACTCGACACAAATCAAACAAAAACGTTTCCATGGTGTGTATTGTTGTTCATTTTCATCAAATAAACAAAATAAAACCCAGAATAAATCATTAAAGACAAGAAATGAGCCTAAAAGATGCCTCAGCGCAAATGTTAATGTTAGTAAAAGAGCCCAAATTTCAAAAAATATTGAGAAAAACAACAATCTTCCATTATAGAGTGAATGTTTGAGGTGTATAGAAGGCATTTATTTCATTTTTAGAAATGTTAATTTTTCACATTTTTCCACGAAAAATGCCAATACCCCCCCCTTTGGGTTCTAGGTGAAATTCTCACTCGACACAAATAAAACAAAAATGTTTCCATGGTGTGTATTGTTGTTCATTTTCATCAAATAAACAAAATAAAACCCAGAATAAATCATTAAAGGCAAGAAATGAGCCTAAAAGATGCCTCAGCGCAAAAGTTAATGTTAGTAAAAGAGCCCAAATTTCAAAAAATATTGCGAAAAACAACAATCTTCCATCATAGAGTGAATGTTTGAGGTGTATAGAAGGCATTTATTTCATTTTTAGAAATTTTAATTTTTCACATTTTTCCATGAAAAGTGCCAATACCCCCCCTTTGGGTTCTAGGTGAAATTCTCACTCGACACAAATCAAACAAAAATGTTTCCATGGTGTGTATTGTTGTTCATTTTCATCAAATAAACAAAATAAAACCCAGAATAAATCATTAAAGGCAAGAAATGAGCCTAAAAGATGCCTCAGCGCAAAAGTTAATGTTAGTAAAAGAGCCCAAATTTCAAAAAATATTGCGAAAAACAACAATCTTCCATCATAGAGTGAATGTTTGATGTGTATAGAAGGCATTTATTTCATTTTTAGAAATTTTAATTTTTCACATTTTTCCACGAAAAAGGCCAATACCCCCCCCTTTGGGTTCTAGGTGAAATTCTCACTCGACACAAATCAAACAAAAACGTTTCCATGGTGTGTATTGTTGTTCATTTTCATCAAATAAACAAAATAAAACCCAGAATAAATCATTAAAGACAAGAAATGAGCCTAAAAGATGCCTCAGCGCAAATGTTAATGTTAGTAAAAGAGCCCAAATTTCAAAAAATATTGAGAAAAACAACAATCTTCCATTATAGAGTGAATGTTTGAGGTGTATAGAAGGCATTTATTTCATTTTTAGAAATGTTAATTTTTCACATTTTTCCACGAAAAATGCCAATACCCCCCCCTTTGGGTTCTAGGTGAAATTCTCACTCGACACAAATAAAACAAAAATGTTTCCATGGTGTGTATTGTTGTTCATTTTCATCAAATAAACAAAATAAAACCCAGAATAAATCATTAAAGGCAAGAAATGAGCCTAAAAGATGCCTCAGCGCAAAAGTTAATGTTAGTAAAAGAGCCCAAATTTCAAAAAATATTGCGAAAAACAACAATCTTCCATCATAGAGTGAATGTTTGAGGTGTATAGAAGGCATTTATTTCATTTTTAGAAATTTTAATTTTTCACATTTTTCCATGAAAAGTGCCAATACCCCCCCTTTGGGTTCTAGGTGAAATTCTCACTCAACACAAATCAAACAAAAATGTTTCCATGGTGTGTATTGTTGTTCATTTTCATCAAATAAACAAAATAAAACCCAGAATAAATCATTAAAGACAAGAAATGAGCCTAAAAGATGCCTCAGCGCAAATGTTAATGTTAGTAAAAGAGCCCAAATTTCAAAAAATATTGCGAAAAACAACAATCTTCCATTATAGAGTGAATGTTTGAGGTGTTTAGAAGGCATTTATTTCATTTTTAGAAATTTTAATTTTTCACATTTTTCCACGAAAAAGGCCAATACCCCCCCCTTTGGGTTCTAGGTGAAATTCTCACTCGACACAAATCAAACAAAAACGTTTCCATGGTGTGTATTGTTGTTCATTTTCATCAAATAAACAAAATAAAACCCAGAATAAATCATTAAAGACAAGAAATGAGCCTAAAAGATGCCTCAGCGCAAATGTTAATGTTAGTAAAAGAGCCCAAATTTCAAAAAATATTGCGAAAAACAACAATCTTCCATTATAGAGTGAATGTTTGAGGTGTATAGAAGGCATTTATTTCATTTTTAGAAATGTTAATTTTTCACATTTTTCCACGAAAAGTGCCAATACCCCCCCCTTTGGGTTCTAGGTGAAATTCTCACTCGACACAAATAAAACAAAAATGTTTCCATGGTGTGTATTGTTGTTCATTTTCATCAAATAAACAAAATAAAACCCAGAATAAATCATTAAAGGCAAGAAATGAGCCTAAAAGATGCCTCAGCGCAAATGTTAATGTTAGTAAAAGAGCCCAAATTTCAAAAAATATTGCGAAAAACAACAATCTTCCATTATAGAGTGAATGTTTGAGGTGTTTAGAAGGCATTTATTTCATTTTTAGAAATTTTAATTTTTCACATTTTTCCACGAAAAAGGCCAATACCCCCCCCTTTGGGTTCTAGGTGAAATTCTCACTCGACACAAATCAAACAAAAACGTTTCCATGGTGTGTATTGTTGTTCATTTTCATCAAATAAACAAAATAAAACCCAGAATAAATCATTAAAGACAAGAAATGAGCCTAAAAGATGCCTCAGCGCAAATGTTAATGTTAGTAAAAGAGCCCAAATTTCAAAAAATATTGCGAAAAACAACAATCTTCCATTATAGAGTGAATGTTTGAGGTGTATAGAAGGCATTTATTTCATTTTTAGAAATGTTAATTTTTCACATTTTTCCACGAAAAGTGCCAATACCCCCCCCTTTGGGTTCTAGGTGAAATTCTCACTCGACACAAATAAAACAAAAATGTTTCCATGGTGTGTATTGTTGTTCATTTTCATCAAATAAACAAAATAAAACCCAGAATAAATCATTAAAGGCAAGAAATGAGCCTAAAAGATGCCTCAGCGCAAATGTTAATGTTAGTAAAAGAGCCCAAATTTAAAAAAATATTGCGAAAAACAACAATCTTCCATCATAGAGTGAATGTTTGAGGTGTATAGAAGGCATTTATTTCATTTTTAGAAATTTTAATTTTTCACATTTTTCCGTGAAAAGTGCCAATACCCCCCCTTTGGGTTCTAGGTGAAAATCTCACTCGACACAAATCAAACAAAAATGTTTCCATGGTGTGTATTGTTGTTCCTTTTCATCAAATAAACAAAATAAAACCCAGAATAAATCATTAAAGGCAAGAAATGAGCCTAAAAGATGCCTCAGCGCAAAAGTTAATGTTAGTAAAAGAGCCCAAATTTCAAAAAATATTGCGAAAAACAACAATCTTCCATCATAGAGTGAATGTTTGAGGTGTATAGAAGGCATTTATTTCATTTTTAGAAATTTTAATTTTTCACATTTTTCCACGAAAAAGGCCAATACCCCCCCCCTTTGGGTTCTAGGTGAAATTCTCACTCGACACAAATCAAACAAAAACGTTTCCATGGTGTGTATTGTTGTTCATTTTCATCAAATAAACAAAATAAAACCCAGAATAAATCATTAAAGACAAGAAATGAGCATAAAAGATGCCTCAGCGCAAATGTTAATGTTAGTAAAAGAGCCCAAATTTCAAAAAAATGTTGCGAAAAACAAGAATCTTCCATTATAGAGTGAATGTTTGAGGTGTATAGAAGGCATTTATTTCATTTTTAGAAATTTTAATTTTTCACATTTTTCCACGAAAAAGGCGTTTACCCCCCCCTTTGGGTTCTAGGTGAAATTCTCACTCAACACAAATCAAACAAAAATGTTTCCATGGTGTGTATTGTTGTTCATTTTCATCAAATAAACAAAATAAAACCCAGAATAAATCATTAAAGACAAGAAATGACCCTAAAAGATGCCTCAGCGCAAATGTTAATGTTAGTAAAAGAGCCCAAATTTCAAAAAATAATTGCGAAAAACAACAATCTTCCATTATAGAGTGAATGTTTGATGTGTATAGAAGGCATTTATTTCATTTTTAGAAATTTTAATTTTTCACATTTTTCCACGAAAAAGGCCAATACCCCCCCCTTTGGGTTCTAGGTTAAATTCTCACTCAACACAAATCAAACAAAAATGTTTCCATGGTGTGTATTGTTGTTCATTTTCATCAAATAAACAAAATAAATCCAGAATAAATCATTAAAGACAAGAAATGAGCATAAAAGATGCCTCAGCGCAAATGTTAATGTTAGTAAAAGAGCCCAAATTTCAAAAATATATTGCGAAAAACCACAATCTTCCATTATAGAGTGAATGTTAAGGTGTATAGAAGGCATTTTTTCAATTTTTAGAAATTTTAATTTTTCACATTTTTCCGTGAAAAGTGCCAATACCCCCCCCTTTGGGTTCTAGGTGAAATTCTCACTCGACACAAATCAAACAAAAATGTTTCCATGGTGTGTATTGTTGTTCATTTTCATCAAATAAACAAAATAAAACCCAGAATAAATCATTAAAGACAAGAGATGAGCATAAAAGATGCCTCAGCGCAAATGTTAATGTTAGTAAAAGAGCCCAAATTTCAAAAAATATTGCGGAAAACAACAATTCTCCATTATAGAGTGAATGTTTGAGGTGTATAGAAGGCATTTATTTCATTTTTAGAAATTTTAATTTTTCACATTTTTCCATGAAAAGTGCCAATACCCCCCCCTTTGGGTTCTAGGTGAAATTCTCACTCAACACAAATCAAACAAAAATGTTTCCATGGTGTGTATTGTTGTTCATTTTCATCAAATAAACAAAATAAAACCCAGAATAAATCATTAAAGACAAGAAATGAGCCTAAAAGATGCCTCAGCGCAAATGTTAATGTTAGTAAAAGAGCCCAAATTTCAAAAAATATTGCGAAAAACAACAATCTTCCATTATAGAGTGAATGTTTGAGGCGTATAGAAGGCATTTATTTCATTTTTAGAAATGTTAATTTTTCGCATTTTTCCACGAAAAGTGCCAATACCCCCCCCTTTGGGTTCTAGGTGAAATTCTCACTCAACACAAATCAAACAAAAATGTTTCCATGGTGTGTATTGTTGTTCATTTTCATCAAATAAACAAAATAAAACCCAGAATAAATCATTAAAGACAAGAAATGAGCATAAAAGATGCCTCAGCGCAAATATTAATGTTAGTAAAAGAGCCCAAATTTCAAAAAATATTGCGAAAAACAACAATCTTCCATTACAGAGTGAATGTTTGAGGTGTATAGAAGGCATTTATTTCATTTTTAGAAATTTTAATTTTTCACATTTTTCCACGAAAAAGGCCAATACCCCCCCCTTTGGGTTCTAGGTGAAATTCTCACTCAACACAAATCAAACAAAAATGCTTCCATGGTGTGTATTGTTGTTCATTTTCATCAAATAAACAAAATAAAACCCAGAATAAATTATTAAAGACAAGAAATGAGCATAAAAGATGCCTCAGCGCAAGTGTTAATGTTAGTAAAAGAGCCCAAATTTCAAAAAAATATTGCGAAAAACCACAATCTTCCATTATAGAGTGAATGTTTTAGGTGTATAGAAGGCATTTTTTTAATTTTTAGAAATTTTAATTTTTCACATTTTTCCGTGAAAAGTGCCAATACCCCCCCTTTGGGTTCTAGGTGAAATTCTCACTCGACACAAATCAAACAAAAATGTTTCCACGGTGTGTATTGTTGTTCCTTTTCATCAAATAAACAAAATAAAACCCAGAATAAATCATTAAAGGCAAGAAATGAGCCTAAAAGATGCCTCAGCGCAAAAGTTAATGTTAGTAAAAGAGCCCAAATTTCAAAAAATATTGCGAAAAACAACAATCTTCCATCATAGAGTGAATGTTTGAGGTGTATAGAAGGCATTTATTTCATTTTTAGAAATTTTAATTTTTCACATTTTTCCACGAAAAAGGCCAATACCCCCCCCTTTGGGTTCTAGGTGAAATTCTCACTCGACACAAATCAAACAAAAATGTTTCCATGGTGTGTATTGTTGTTCATTTTCATCAAATAAACCAAATAAAACCCAGAATAAATCATTAAAGACAAGAGATGAGCATAAAAGATGCCTCAGCTCAAATGTTAATGTTAGTAAAAGAGCCCAAATTTCAAAAAATATTGCGGAAAACAACAATCTTCCATTATAGAGTGAATGTTTGAGGTGTATAGAAGGCATTTATTTCATTTTTAGAAATTTTAATTTTTCACATTTTTCCATGAAAAGTGCCAATACCCCCCCTTTGGGTTCTAGATGAAATTCTCACTCAACACAAATCAAACAAAAATGTTTCCATGGTGTGTATTGTTGTTCATTTTCATCAAATAAACAAAATAAAACCCAGAATAAATCATTAAAGACAAGAAATGAGCCTAAAAGATGCCTCAGCGCAAATGTTAATGTTAGTAAAAGAGCCCAAATTTCAAAAAATATTGCGAAAAACAACAATCTTCCATTATAGAGTGAATGTTTGAGGCGTATAGAAGGCATTTATTTCATTTTTAGAAATGTTAATTTTTCACATTTTTCCACGAAAAGTGCCAATACCCCCCCTTTGGGTTCTAGGTGAAATTCTCACTCGACACAAATAAAACAAAAATGTTTCCATGGTGCGTATTGTTGTTCATTTTCATCAAATAAACAAAATAAAACCCAGAATAAATCATTAAAGGCAAGAAATGAGCCTAAAAGATGCCTCAGCGCAAACGTTAATGTTAGTAAAAGAGCCCAAATTTCAAAAAATATTGCGAAAAACAACAATCTTCCATCATAGAGTGAATGTTTGAGGTGTATAGAAGGCATTTATTTCATTTTTAGAAATTTTAATTTTTCACATTTTTCCATGAAAAGTGCCAATCTTCTCACTCAACACAAATCAAACAAAAATGTTTCCATGGAGTGTATTGTTGTTCATTTTCATCAAATAAACAAAATAAAACCCAGAATAAATCATTAAAGACAAGAAATGAGCCTAAAAGATGCCTCAGCGCAAATGTTAATGTTAGTAAAAGAGCCCAAATTTCAAAAAATATTGCGAAAAACAACAATCTTCCATTATAGAGTGAATGTTTGAGGTGTATAGAAGGCATTTATTTCATTTTTAGAAATTTTAATTTTTCACATTTTTCCACGAAAAAGGCCAATACCCCCCCTTTGGGTTCTTGGTGAAATTCTCACTCAACACAAATCAAACAAAAATGTTTCCATAATGTGTATTGTTGTTCATTTTCATCAAATAAACAAAATAAAACCCAGAATAAATCATTAAAGACAAGAAATGAGCATAAAAGATGCCTCAGCGAAAGTGTTAATGTTAGTAAAAGAGCCCAAATTTCAAAAAAATATTGCGAAAAACCACAATCTTCCATTATAGAGTGAATGTTTGAGGTGTATAGAAGGCATTTATTTCATTTTTAGAAATGTTAATTTTTCACATTTTTCCACGAAAAAGGCTAATACCCCCCCCTTTGGGTTCTAGGTGAAATTCTCACTCGACACAAATCAAACAAAAATGTTTCCATGGTGTGTATTGTTGTTCATTTTCATCAAATAAACAAAATAAAACCCAGAATAAATCATTAAAGGCAAGAAATGAGCCTAAAAGATGCCTCAGCGCAAAAGTTAATGTTAGTAAAAGAGCCCAAATTTCAAAAAATATTGCGAAAAACAACAATCTTCCATCATAGAGTGAATGTTTGAGGTGTATAGAAGGCATTTATTTCATTTTTAGAAATTTTAATTTTTCACATTTTTCCATGAAAAGTGCCAATACCCCCCCTTTGGGTTCTAGGTGAAATTCTCACTCAACACAAATCAAACAAAAATGTTTCCATGGTGTGTATTGTTGTTCATTTTCATCAAATAAACAAAATAAAACCCAGAATAAATCATTAAAGACAAGAAATGAGCCTAAAAAATGCCTCAGCGCAAATGTTAATGTTAGTAAAAGAGCCCAAATTTCAAAAAATATTGCGAAAAACAACAATCTTCCATTATAGAGTGAATGTTTGAGGTGTTTAGAAGGCATTTATTTCATTTTTAGAAATTTTAATTTTTCACATTTTTCCACGAAAAAGGCCAATACCCCCCCTTTTGATTCTAGGTGAAATTCTCACTCAACACAAATCAAACAAAAATGCTTCAATGGTGTGTATTGTTGTTCATTTTCATCAAATAAACAAAATAAAACCCAGAATAAATCATTAAAGACAAGAAATGAGCATAAAAGATGCCTCAGCGCAAGTGTTAATGTTAGTAAAAGAGCCCAAATTTCAAAAAAATATTGCGAAAAACCACAATCTTCCATTATAGAGTGAATGTTTTAGGTGTATAGAAGGCATTTTTTTAATTTTTAGAAATTTTAATTTTTCACATTTTTCCGTGAAAAGTGCCAATACCCCCCCTTTGGGTTCTAGGTGAAATTCTCACTCGACACAAATCAAACAAAAATGTTTCCATGGTGTGTATTGTTGTTCATTTTCATCAAATAAACAAAATAAAACCCAGAATAAATCATTAAAGGCAAGAAATGAGCCTAAAAGATGCCTCAGCGCAAAAGTTAATGTTAGTAAAAGAGCCCAAATTTCAAAAAATATTGCGAAAAACAACAATCTTCCATCATAGAGTGAATGTTTGATGTGTATAGAAGGCATTTATTTCATTTTTAGAAATTTTAATTTTTCACATTTTTCCACGAAAAAGGCCAATACCCCCCCCTTTGGGTTCTAGGTGAAATTCTCACTCGACACAAATCAAACAAAAACGTTTCCATGGTGTGTATTGTTGTTCATTTTCATCAAATAAACAAAATAAAACCCAGAATAAATCATTAAAGACAAGAAATGAGCCTAAAAGATGCCTCAGCGCAAATGTTAATGTTAGTAAAAGAGCCCAAATTTCAAAAAATATTGAGAAAAACAACAATCTTCCATTATAGAGTGAATGTTTGAGGTGTATAGAAGGCATTTATTTCATTTTTAGAAATGTTAATTTTTCACATTTTTCCAGGAAAAGTGCCAATACCCCCCCCTTTGGGTTCTAGGTGAAATTCTCACTCGACACAAATAAAACAAAAATGTTTCCATGGTGTGTATTGTTGTTCATTTTCATCAAATAAACAAAATAAAACCCAGAATAAATCATTAAAGGCAAGAAATGAGCCTAAAAGATGCCTCAGCGCAAAAGTTAATGTTAGTAAAAGAGCCCAAATTTCAAAAAATATTGCGAAAAACAACAATCTTCCATCATAGAGTGAATGTTTGAGGTGTATAGAAGGCATTTATTTCATTTTTAGAAATTTTAATTTTTCACATTTTTCCATGAAAAGTGCCAATACCCCCCCTTTGGGTTCTAGGTGAAATTCTCACTCAACACAAATCAAACAAAAATGTTTCCATGGTGTGTATTGTTGTTCATTTTCATCAAATAAACAAAATAAAACCCAGAATAAATCATTAAAGACAAGAAATGAGCCTAAAAGATGCCTCAGCGCAAATGTTAATGTTAGTAAAAGAGCCCAAATTTCAAAAAATATTGCGAAAAACAACAATCTTCCATTATAGAGTGAATGTTTGAGGTGTTTAGAAGGCATTTATTTCATTTTTAGAAATTTTAATTTTTCACATTTTTCCACGAAAAAGGCCAATACCCCCCCCTTTGGGTTCTAGGTGAAATTCTCACTCGACACAAATCAAACAAAAACGTTTCCATGATGTGTATTGTTGTTCATTTTCATCAAATAAACAAAATAAAACCCAGAATAAATCATTAAAGACAAGAAATGAGCCTAAAAGATGCCTCAGCGCAAATGTTAATGTTAGTAAAAGAGCCCAAATTTCAAAAAATATTGCGAAAAACAACAATCTTCCATTATAGAGTGAATGTTTGAGGTGTATAGAAGGCATTTATTTCATTTTTAGAAATGTTAATTTTTCACATTTTTCCACGAAAAGTGCCAATACCCCCCCCTTTGGGTTCTAGGTGAAATTCTCACTCGACACAAATAAAACAAAAATGTTTCCATGGTGTGTATTGTTGTTCATTTTCATCAAATAAACAAAATAAAACCCAGAATAAATCATTAAAGGCAAGAAATGAGCCTAAAAGATGCCTCAGCGCAAATGTTAATGTTAGTAAAAGAGCCCAAATTTCAAAAAATATTGCGAAAAACAACAATCTTCCATCATAGAGTGAATGTTTGAGGTGTATAGAAGGCATTTATTTCATTTTTAGAAATTTTAATTTTTCACATTTTTCCATGAAAAGTGCCAATACCCCCCCTTTGGGTTCTAGGTGAAATTCTCACTCAACACAAATCAAACAAAAATGTTTCCATGGTGTGTATTGTTGTTCATTTTCATCAAATAAACAAAATAAAACCCAGAATAAATCATTAAAGACAAGAAATGAGCCTAAAAGATGCCTCAGCGCAAATGTTAATGTTAGTAAAAGAGCCCAAATTTCAAAAAATATTGCGAAAAACAACAATCTTCCATTATAGAGTGAATGTTTTAGGTGTATAGAAGGCATTTTTTTAATTTTTAGAAATTTTAATTTTTCACATTTTTCCGTGAAAAGTGCCAATACCCCCCCTTTGGGTTCTAGGTGAAAATCTCACTCGACACAAATCAAACAAAAATGTTTCCATGGTGTGTATTGTTGTTCCTTTTCATCAAATAAACAAAATAAAACCCAGAATAAATCATTAAAGGCAAGAAATGAGCCTAAAAGATGCCTCAGCGCAAAAGTTAATGTTAGTAAAAGAGCCCAAATTTCAAAAAATATTGCGAAAAACAACAATCTTCCATCATAGAGTGAATGTTTGAGGTGTATAGAAGGCATTTATTTCATTTTTAGAAATTTTAATTTTTCACATTTTTCCACGAAAAAGGCCAATACCCCCCCCTTTGGGTTCTAGGTGAAATTCTCACTCGACACAAATCAAACAAAAACGTTTCCATGGTGTGTATTGTTGTTCATTTTCATCAAATAAACAAAATAAAACCCAGAATAAATCATTAAAGACAAGAAATGAGCATAAAAGATGCCTCAGCGCAAATGTTAATGTTAGTAAAAGAGCCCAAATTTCAAAAAATGTTGCGAAAAACAAGAATCTTCCATTATAGAGTGAATGTTTGAGGTGTATAGAAGGCATTTATTTCATTTTTAGAAATTTTAATTTTTCACATTTTTCCACGAAAAAGGCCAATACCCCCCCCTTTGGGTTCTAGGTGAAATTCTCACTCAACACAAATCAAACAAAAATGTTTCCATGGTGTGTATTGTTGTTCATTTTCATCAAATAAACAAAATAAAACCCAGAATAAATCATTAAAGACAAGAAATGACCCTAAAAGATGCCTCAGCGCAAATGTTAATGTTAGTAAAAGAGCCCAAATTTCAAAAAATAATTGCGAAAAACAACAATCTTCCATTATAGAGTGAATGTTTGATGTGTATAGAAGGCATTTATTTCATTTTTAGAAATTTTAATTTTTCACATTTTTCCACGAAAAAGGCCAATACCCCCCCCTTTGGGTTCTAGGTTAAATTCTCACTCAACACAAATCAAACAAAAATGTTTCCATGGTGTGTATTGTTGTTCATTTTCATCAAATAAACAAAATAAATCCAGAATAAATCATTAAAGACAAGAAATGAGCATAAAAGATGCCTCAGCGCAAATGTTAATGTTAGTAAAAGAGCCCAAATTTCAAAAATATATTGCGAAAAACCACAATCTTCCATTATAGAGTGAATGTTAAGGTGTATAGAAGGCATTTTTTTAATTTTTAGAAATTTTAATTTTTCACATTTTTCCGTGAAAAGTGCCAATACCCCCCCCTTTGGGTTCTAGGTGAAATTCTCACTCGACACAAATCAAACAAAAATGTTTCCATGGTGTGTATTGTTGTTCATTTTCATCAAATAAACAAAATAAAACCCAGAATAAATCATTAAAGACAAGAGATGAGCATAAAAGATGCCTCAGCGCAAATGTTAATGTTAGTAAAAGAGCCCAAATTTCAAAAAATATTGCGGAAAACAACAATTCTCCATTATAGAGTGAATGTTTGAGGTGTATAGAAGGCATTTATTTCATTTTTAGAAATTTTAATTTTTCACATTTTTCCATGAAAAGTGCCAATACCCCCCCCTTTGGGTTCTAGGTGAAATTCTCACTCACCACAAATCAAACAAAAATGTTTCCATGGTGTGTATTGTTGTTCATTTTCATCAAATAAACAAAATAAAACCCAGAATAAATCATTAAAGACAAGAAATGAGCCTAAAAGATGCCTCAGCGCAAATGTTAATGTTAGTAAAAGAGCCCAAATTTCAAAAAATATTGCGAAAAACAACAATCTTCCATTATAGAGTGAATGTTTGAGGCGTATAGAAGGCATTTATTTCATTTTTAGAAATGTTAATTTTTCGCATTTTTCCACGAAAAGTGCCAAAACCCCCCCCTTTGGGTTCTAGGTGAAATTCTCACTCAACACAAATCAAACAAAAATGTTTCCATGGTGTGTATTGTTGTTCATTTTCATCAAATAAACAAAATAAAACCCAGAATAAATCATTAAAGACAAGAAATGAGCATAAAAGATGCCTCAGCGCAAATATTAATGTTAGTAAAAGAGCCCAAATTTCAAAAAATATTGCGAAAAACAACAATCTTCCATTATAGAGTGAATGTTTGAGGTGTATAGAAGGCATTTATTTCATTTTTAGAAATTTTAATTTTTTACATTTTTCCGAGAAAAGTGCCAATACCCCCCCCTTTGGGTTCTAGGTGAAATTCTCACTCAACACAAATCAAACAAAAATGCTTCCATGGTGTGTATTGTTGTTCATTTTCATCAAATAAACAAAATAAAACCCAGAATAAATCATTAAAGACAAGAAATGAGCCTAAAAGATGCCTCAGCGCAAATGTTAATGTTAGTAAAAGAGCCCAAATTTCAAAAAATATTGCGAAAAACAACAATCTACCATTATAGAGTGAATGTTTGAGGTGTATAGAAGGCATTTATTTCATTTTTAGAAATTTTAATTTTTCACATTTTTCCACGAAAAAGGCCAAAACCCCCCCCTTTGGGTTCTAGGTGAAATTCTCACTCGACACAAATCAAACAAAAATGTTTCCATGGTGTGTATTGTTGTTCCTTTTCATCAAATAAACAAAATAAAACCCAGAATAAATCATTAAAGGCAAGAAATGAGCCTAAAAGATGCCTCAGCGCAAAAGTTAATGTTAGTAAAAGAGCCCAAATTTCAAAAAATATTGCGAAAAACAACAATCTTCCATCATAGAGTGAATGTTTGAGGTGTATAGAAGGCATTTATTTCATTTTTAGAAATTTTAATTTTTCACATTTTTCCACGAAAAAGGCCAATACCCCCCCCCTTTGGGTTCTAGGTGAAATTCTCACTCGACACAAATCAAACAAAAACGTTTCCATGGTGTGTATTGTTGTTCATTTTCATCAAATAAACAAAATAAAACCCAGAATAAATCATTAAAGACAAGAAATGAGCATAAAAGATGCCTCAGCGCAAATGTTAATGTTAGTAAAAGAGCCCAAATTTCAAAAAATGTTGCGAAAAACAAGAATCTTCCATTATAGAGTGAATGTTTGAGGTGTATAGAAGGCATTTATTTCATTTTTAGAAATTTTAATTTTTCACATTTTTCCACGAAAAAGGCCAATACCCCCCCCTTTGGGTTCTAGGTGAAATTCTCACTCAACACAAATCAAACAAAAATGTTTCCATGGTGTGTATTGTTGTTCATTTTCATCAAATAAACAAAATAAAACCCAGAATAAATCATTAAA
The DNA here is from genome assembly GCF_022747635.1 of Hetaerina americana. Taxonomy (NCBI): domain Eukaryota; kingdom Metazoa; phylum Arthropoda; class Insecta; order Odonata; family Calopterygidae; genus Hetaerina; species Hetaerina americana. The sequence goes on along the minus strand of NW_027287050.1, from coordinate 3,369 downwards.
GACAAGAAATGACCCTAAAAGATGCCTCAGCGCAAATGTTAATGTTAGTAAAAGAGCCCAAATTTCAAAAAATAATTGCGAAAAACAACAATCTTCCATTATAGAGTGAATGTTTGATGTGTATAGAAGGCATTTATTTCATTTTTAGAAATTTTAATTTTTCACATTTTTCCACGAAAAAGGCCAATACCCCCCCCTTTGGGTTCTAGGTTAAATTCTCACTCAACACAAATCAAACAAAAATGTTTCCATGGTGTGTATTGTTGTTCATTTTCATCAAATAAACAAAATAAATCCAGAATAAATCATTAAAGACAAGAAATGAGCATAAAAGATGCCTCAGCGCAAATGTTAATGTTAGTAAAAGAGCCCAAATTTCAAAAATATATTGCGAAAAACCACAATCTTCCATTATAGAGTGAATGTTAAGGTGTATAGAAGGCATTTTTTTAATTTTTAGAAATTTTAATTTTTCACATTTTTCCGTGAAAAGTGCCAATACCCCCCCCTTTGGGTTCTAGGTGAAATTCTCACTCGACACAAATCAAACAAAAATGTTTCCATGGTGTGTATTGTTGTTCATTTTCATCAAATAAACAAAATAAAACCCAGAATAAATCATTAAAGACAAGAGATGAGCATAAAAGATGCCTCAGCGCAAATGTTAATGTTAGTAAAAGAGCCCAAATTTCAAAAAATATTGCGGAAAACAACAATTCTCCATTATAGAGTGAATGTTTGAGGTGTATAGAAGGCATTTATTTCATTTTTAGAAATTTTAATTTTTCACATTTTTCCATGAAAAGTGCCAATACCCCCCCCTTTGGGTTCTAGGTGAAATTCTCACTCACCACAAATCAAACAAAAATGTTTCCATGGTGTGTATTGTTGTTCATTTTCATCAAATAAACAAAATAAAACCCAGAATAAATCATTAAAGACAAGAAATGAGCCTAAAAGATGCCTCAGCGCAAATGTTAATGTTAGTAAAAGAGCCCAAATTTCAAAAAATATTGCGAAAAACAACAATCTTCCATTATAGAGTGAATGTTTGAGGCGTATAGAAGGCATTTATTTCATTTTTAGAAATGTTAATTTTTCGCATTTTTCCACGAAAAGTGCCAATACCCCCCCCTTTGGGTTCTAGGTGAAATTCTCACTCAACACAAATCAAACAAAAATGTTTCCATGGTGTTTATTGTTGTTCATTTTCATCAAATAAACAAATTAAAACCCAGAATAAATCATTAAAGGCAAGAAATGACCCTAAAAGATGCCTCAGCGCAAATGTTAATGTTAGTAAAAGAGCCCAAATTTCAAAAAATATTGCGAAAAACAACAATCTTCCATTATAGAGTGAATGTTTGAGGTGTATAGAAGGCATTTATTTCATTTTTATAAATTTTAATTTTTCACATTTTTCCACGAAAAAGGCCAATACCCCCCCCTTTGGGTTCTAGGTGAAATTCTCACTCAACACAAATCAAACAAAAATGTTTCCATGGTGTGTATTGTTGTTCATTTTCATCAAATAAACAAAATAAATCCAGAATAAATCATTAAAGACAAGAAATGAGCATAAAAGATGCCTCAGCGCAAATGTTTATGTTAGTAAAAGAGCCCAAATTTCAAAAATATATTGCGAAAAACCACAATCTTCCATTATAGAGTGAATGTTAAGGTGTATAGAAGGCATTTTTTTAATTTTTAGAAATTTTAATTTTTCACATTTTTCCGTGAAAAGTGCCAATACCCCCCCCTTTGGGTTCTAGGTGAAATTCTCACTCGACACAAATCAAACAAAAATGTTTCCATGGTGTGTATTGTTGTTCATTTTCATCAAATAAACAAAATAAAACCCAGAATAAATCATTAAAGACAAGAGATGAGCATAAAAGATGCCTCAGCGCAAATGTTAATGTTAGTAAAAGAGCCCAAATTTCAAAAAATATTGCGGAAAACAACAATTCTCCATTATAGAGTGAATGTTTGAGGTGTATAGAAGGCATTTATTTCATTTTTAGAAATTTTAATTTTTCACATTTTTCCATGAAAAGTGCCAATACCCCCCCCTTTGGGTTCTAGGTGAAATTCTCACTCACCACAAATCAAACAAAAATGTTTCCATGGTGTGTATTGTTGTTCATTTTCATCAAATAAACAAAATAAAACCCAGAATAAATCATTAAAGACAAGAAATGAGCATAAAAGATGCCTCAGCGCAAATGTTAATGTTAGTAAAAGAGCCCAAATTTCAAAAAATATTGCGAAAAACAACAATCTTCCATTATAGAGTGAATGTTTGAGGCGTATAGAAGGCATTTATTTCATTTTAGAAATGTTAATTTTTCGCATTTTTCCACGAAAAGTGCCAATACCCCCCCCTTTGGGTTCTAGGTGAAATTCTCACTCAACACAAATCAAACAAAAATGTTTCCATGGTGTGTATTGTTGTTCATTTTCATCAAATAAACAAAATAAAACCCAGAATAAATCATTAAAGACAAGAAATGAGCATAAAAGATGCCTCAGCGCAAATGTTAATGTTAGTAAAAGAGCCCAAATTTCAAAAAATATTGCGAAAAACAACAATCTTCCATTATAGAGTGAATGTTTGAGGCGTATAGAAGGCATTTATTTCATTTTTAGAAATGTTAATTTTTCGCATTTTTCCACGAAAAGTGCCAATACCCCCCCCTTTGGGTTCTAGGTGAAATTCTCACTCACCACAAATCAAACAAAAATGTTTCCATGGTGTGTATTGTTGTTCATTTTCATCAAATAAACAAAATAAAACCCAGAATAAATCATTAAAGACAAGAAATGAGCCTAAAAGATGCCTCAGCGCAAATGTTAATGTTAGTAAAAGAGCCCAAATTTCAAAAATATTGCGAAAAACAACAATCTTCCATTATAGAGTGAATGTTTGAGGCGTATAGAAGGCATTTATTTCATTTTTAGAAATGTTAATTTTTCGCATTTTTCCACGAAAAGTGCCAATACCCCCCCCTTTGGGTTCTAGGTGAAATTCTCACTCAACACAAATCAAACAAAAATGTTTCCATGGTGTGTATTGTTGTTCATTTTCATCAAATAAACAAAATAAAACCCAGAATAAATCATTTAAAGACAAGAAATGAGCATAAAAGATGCCTCAGCGCAAATATTAATGTTAGTAAAAGAGCCCAAATTTCAAAAAATATTGCGAAAAACAACAATCTTCCATTATAGAGTGAATGTTTGAGGTGTATAGAAGGCATTTATTTCATTTTAGAATTTTAATTTTTTACATTTTTCCGAGAAAAGTGCCAATACCCCCCTTTGGGTTCTAGGTGAAATTCTCACTCAACACAAATCAAACAAAAATGC